>NC_060122.1:377000289-377303319 GCF_021461395.2 Schistocerca americana | reverse complement strand
GCAAAAATTTTGGCCAAAAGTGTGTATGAACACGTTCAAAGAGGATACAGGCGCACAATGACTTAGAGAGGAGTAGAAACATTCGAGGTTGTCAGCAGTTACAAAGGCTTACAAGATAAACTTGCTGCTGCTTATCGCACTGGGAACTGTCATTTTCGACCGCGGAATTTGGGGAATGAGCGCCACAGGGAACGGGTGGTTAAATTGGCGTCCTTTATGCCACCCCCTGAGACCTTTTCGTGTCGATTGTGAGCTGCAGCGTGTGAGAAATCTTTTCCTCGGCAACCGTAAGAAAATCGGATGATTTCAGTGGTCAGCGTTGCGGCTCCAACCTCTGTCACAGAGGCGTAAAAAGAAGGGGTATAATGTGGCTAAGACAGGGGTGCGACGACCCCTCCAACCTGTGACACGTCCGCGGAGGCGCTGGGCAGAATTGTAGCGAAATTTGGTGCCAGTGTGACATCATTAACCCACCGCACATCTTAAATGAACGTTTGAGATCTGGCCTCTTTTCCGCGTGTGTCGACACGTTGCTGTTTGAAGCTTTGCCAAACCGTAGAGCTGAAAACACCTTTACCCAGATTTAAAACTTGGTATCATAATAGAAGGCAATTACGGGTTTCGATTAAATGATCCTTTAATACTCTTTCGCATGTATATTAATGTCCAATAAGCAATATCTTCAAATCAAATGGCTCTGAGCACTATGGGATTTAACATCTGAGCTCATCAGTCCCCCAGAACTTAGAACTACTTAAACCTAACTAACCTAAGGACATCTCACACATCCATGCCCGAGGCAAGATTCGAACCTGCGACCGTAGTGGTCGCGCGGTTACAAACTGAAGCGCCTAGAACCGCTTGGCCACTCCAGCCGGCAGGCAATATCTGAAAGTCATTCCCATTTTCAAGAAGGGCCCTTGAACAGTTGCACGAACCTACATGCCAGTATCTCTAACTTTGGTATGTTGTAGAATTTTGGAACGTATTTTATGCTCGCATATTACGACATTTCTGGAGACCGCCAGCTCGCTCTGTTCGTCGACGGGACCCAGCAGGCAGCAGATACAGTTGCCCAGGTAGATACCGTGTTCCTTGACTTCCGGAAGGCATTCGATACCGCACTGATGCCTAATGAAGAAAATAGGAGCATGTGTAATATGAGACCGACTGGGTGAGTGGATCGAAGAATTTCTAGCAAGCAGAACACGGCATGTCATTCTGAATGGAGAGAAGCCTCCAGACGTAAAAGTAGCTTGGAGTGTGCCCCAAGGGGATGTCACACGGCAATTACTTTTCCAAATACACAGGATATATCAGAATTAATGGCGTAAACGTTTCCAGTAGAAAGTTCACGATACTAGAACCAAAGAAGTCTCCGACTTAGTGGTTACCAGCCACCACTGACTTGAGTTTGTGTAAATGTCATCCCAGTTGGGGAAAGGTAACAATACTGTACACCATCAAGAAAAGTGATTGTAGATACTTTGGTAGAAATGTAGGTGTTTTGAATAACCACGACAAAAGGTACATGAGTACTCGCAGTTAAATGTTTCCGTAAGTCACATGCCACACCAAGGGCCATCTAGCGGCAGTTTGCAAATAGGACAGGTCAGTCTGTCCAGTAAAATCCGTCCCCTGTCGGGAAATATTATAAATTTGTGTATATGGAACTGGATTTTCCAGATCCTTCGTTGTTCGTCCTCCGTGAATGAGACAGAAAATTGACAAACAAACAGACACTCTGTACTCAGTGCGCAAAGCTCAGAAGTACCCTGCTTCTTACCCTTCTGTCCTTCTCCTCGTCCCTCTCTAATTCCATCTCGTCCTCCACCTCTCTTTGTGAATCTCCTCCTCCTCTCCTGTCCATTCCCTCTTCCCCTTCTGTCTGCTCATCTCGTCCTCCCACATCTCCTTCGCTGTCTCTTTCTCCCTCTCTCTCTCCATCTCATCCTCTTTCCTCTCTCTGTCCACCTCCTCCTCTCCCTTCTGCTTCCCATTCCCATCTCCTCATCATCCTCCTATCAGTGCCTATCTCCTTCTTCCCCCTCGCTGTCTGTGCATCGCCTCGTCCTACCTTCTGTCTCCACGTTATCACACACGCCCCAGTAGGAGGCTGGTGGTTCTTGCTCCTGCAGTATTTCTTTCCAGACCGTAACTAACATATATACCAAATTTGCCTGAAATAGTTACAGAGGTTTAGTATTAGCCTTTTAATAGTGACATTGCTCACATACGCACCTGTAAACCATATTTAACATATTTCTCGGGTATTTCTACCATGTGTAACGAAATTTCATTTTTACGCAGCTCAGTGTTTATGACGTCGTTTCTTCAGAACTATGTGCTGTAGAATGTTATACTTCTTCAAATGCATTCAATGGTACACGAGTGTGTGAGAAAAGTAATGAGACTGGTTTTTTAATGTTTTTTATGTTTTCCAAGCAACAATGTTTTCCCAATGAAAGTGCTTCCCTTAGGCAGTTGTATACTGGCCGAATAGTTTACCTCAGTCTTGCTGGCAGCGCTGAGAAGCTTCAGCTGGTAGTACCTTTAACGTGTCGGTCATATTCTTTGGAATGTTCTACAGAGTCCCAAAATGACGCTCTTTTAAAACATTTTTCAATTTCTGGAAACATAAAAAGTCACCAGGACTCATATGAGGTGAACTTGGGGGCTGTGGAATACAGGGATGTCTTTCGAGACCAGACATTCCGTGATGGAAGTGGCCGTATGACATGGGGCGTTGTCACGATGCAGCATCCACTTGTCTGCAATGTCCGGTCTCACTCGATTCACTCGTTATGAAACGCTTGCTGGCAATTCTTTATCCACCATACCCTTACTGTCAAAAAAGCAAATCAGCTTTATTTTGATCTTTGATTTGCTGATTAGAGCTTTTTTCGATCTTGGAGGTGTCTCAGTGTGACACTACTCACTTTACCGTACTTAAGAGTCCAGGATTCATCTCCTGTGATCACTCGACGAAAGACTGAAACATTCTTGGCCATTGACAGTCCTTTCAACAAGATAAACGCACGCCTTCTTCGATTCTCTTTCTGCTCATTTGTGAAGTTTCTCGGCGTCGTTTTGGCACAGACCTTTCGCATGTGCAACACTTCGGTGAAAATTTGATGTACGGTGAAAGTGTTTAACATATTACCCACTATCCTTACTGTTAAACGTCGGTCTGATCTCACAAGAGCACACACACGTTCGATGTTTTAGTAGGTTTTTGAAGTTGCAGGTTCCCCCCCTTCCCCCCCCCCCCCCCTCCCCAGCGAGGTTCACCTACCTCTCCAAAAACATTTTGTGCCAGCGGAAACCTTGTGCTCTTTATAAGGATTGTTTGTCATAGGCTTGCTTCAGATTTTCAAAGGTCACATTCTTGGACTGCCCAAGTTTAACACAAATCTTGACAGCATAACGTTGCTGTAAATGCCATTGTTCTGTTTTAGTAATACACAACAAAAACACAACTGCAGTGATGGCGCTCTCAAAAATGAAGTAATAGCTGTACAGAGCTAACACTCAGATTGAGCATCTGGAAAGAATGTACACTCGACAGCAAAAAATGTGGGTCACTCCTGAATTCCAACGTGTAGGCTGCACCTGAATGTATGCAGCCAACATAGCATATCTGTGTTGCACATCGTTTCAACCCTCCACAGTACAGTCGTTGTAACATACACAATGGGTACTGCTAGAGACTACTAGAGAACACCGGTCGTTATGACAGTCTGTACAGATGTAAAGTAACACCACGATAGTACAGAAGAGATCAGACAGTCCTTAACGATTGTAAATTAAACTTAATTACAATAACTGACATTTCAAACGTTATGGGACAACTAATTTTGTCAGATAAATCGTTCAGTAATCCTTAGGCGTCGGCCGCGGTGGCCGAGCGGTTCTAGGCGCTTCAGTCCGGAACAGCGCGACTGCTACGGTCGCAGCTTCGAATCATGCCTCGGACATGGGTGTGTGTGATGTCTTTAGGTTAGTTACGTTTAAGTAGTTCTAAGTTCTAGGGGACAGATGACCTCAGACGTTACGTCCCATGGTGCTCAGAGCCATTTGAACCAGTCCTTAGGCACAATTAAATATTTGAGACAGTATATGGACTTATAAAGTTGTATGCCAATTGGAAACAAGCTCTTTGCTGTCTAGAAGGTTTACCCAACACATGCTGAACGTCGTTCAACGTTCAACGTCGAGTGGTTTTGCATCAACTTTATGTAATACTAAGCAGTTAAGAGAAAACGTGATTAATGGCGGCAAGCACTCTACGGAAATCCCAACTTTAACAGCGAATCACAAGTAATATCATTGTTCACATTACTCACCAACTGTTACTTGTACACAAAGTTGTACTTTAAATGACATGACCAACGTCTTTGTTCTGGATCCGGATGCAACCCCACAACGTAAAGCCATTGTTAACCAAGCACAGCTTTGTGCCTTATCGAGACTCGATCACTAGGCACAAAGAGATGTCAAATATTGACGTTTGCACTAGTATCAGTTATAAAGTCTCAGTTTGAACGTAAATGACGATAATGTTTGTACGAAACCAGGAACCCTTACATGACAATTACCTTCTTGGTAATTAACCTCGAAAGACGTTGTATAATGTTACATTGTCATGGAATAAAGGATGCACATGTTTAAAATTGAAATGCCATCATGTATTGCTGGTGACAAGGATGCCAACCCAGCACTTAATCGGATTGTTGAATAAGTACGTAAAATCAGAATGTAGATATCACAGGTTGTCACAAGTAGTGAGGCTGGAACCTTAAATGACGACTGAAGTTGTATTTCCTGAACGAGATTCGATCCCGGCGCCTACCGCCGTTGTTGTCTAACCAGGAACAGACGAGAAATGTCCAATGTTGGTCCACCATTAGCAAGATGTGCGCACGTTTAACTAGAAATAAGGCGACGAAAACGCCTATGTTGACTGAGAGTCGAACGCCGCACGAATGGTTATGAAGACACGTTAATAATCAAATTCTTATTCAGTAGTAGCTACGAGTAGCATGTTTAGTTGCCTTTCTCATCCCTAGCAACGTGTTGCCTAATATCTGCGATATCATGGTGTTAATTTACAAGTGGATTGACTGCCGTAAAGATCAATGTTCTCTAGTAGTCGTGTATCATTGAGATGTAAATGAAGAGCCTCAGCAGAAAGTAATTTCCGTCGTGCAGCACGTATTGTTTCAGAGACAATGAGTACCTGTTATAAGTGCACAAAACGTGTATTATATACTAAGTATATACTATTATTTGGAGAAGCTGCCGCCAAACCTGTTTACTTTTACGTTCCGCTTAGTTGTCGTGGTTGAATACACGTTTTCTTAAGGCTACATCTAATGCAGAGCGCTTACAAGAAAGAATAGGTAGGTGAAATGTTTTGTGGTAGCTATGTTTAAAATGAATGTATTTTTAAACGTATTGTTCGTCAAATATTTGAATGAATCGTCAACTGTAGGTGTGCCTGCACATGTTATAGCATAATAGCTGTAGCTGCGTTAGTTTATACTACAGACTTGGGTAGGTTAGGTGTAATTTTTGATCCTTCAAGGGGTGATCGTGGCCTTGCGGCCCGAGTCTGTACTAGCCGCGGCTCGCGAGCTACGGGCCAGCCAGGCTGGCCGAGGCGAGACGGAAGTGAGCGAGCTGGCGGTGGCGTTGGTGGGCCAACAGCCCTGGACGAGCCAGCACGGCTGCGCCGCATGCCTCTGCCGCTCCGTTTGACGTAAATATGTTTACCTCCTCTCCTGGCATCAATATAAGAGCGGCAAGCAGAAATACGCATCAGGCTGTCTGCCGTAATAGTTCACTCGGAGAGGTCTATTCGAGATAGAGTCGTCGCTTTCATTGAAGAAGGAGGATGTTCCATCAGAGAAGGTAGCAGACGGTATGGCGTACCACATACCACTGCAACGAGATGGTGGAGGATCTGCCTTGAAAGTGGCACCACCAACAGGGCTCCTGGCTCAGGCAAGAAGAGAGTGAGCTCACAGCAGGAAGACAGGGACCTAGTGTCTAGGAGCAGAGAAAATCCCTTTCTGAACGCGAAGCAGTTGCGGCGGGAGACCAACTTCCCCGGCTCCAGTGACACGATTCGCCGAAGGCTGAGGGACGCTGGACTGCATGCACGACGATCCGCCGTGAAACAAGATCTCAGCGAAGACAACGTTTCATACCGGCTAACATTTGCGGAGCTCCATCTGAGGGCGTCGTGGGACAACGTCAATATCACTGATGATTACGCATTTTCCACCAGTAACGACGGTCCACGAATCGTTTACAGGCCACAAGGGACTCGCCATCGACGCGAATTTGTAACCATGACGAGAAGAAGTGGCCGGCTATCTGTTACCTGCTGGGGTTGGATTTCTGCGAGAGGGGCGGGAATTCTTCACAGGATACAAGGAACTCTGGACAACGTGCAGTATGCCCACGTCTAGCTAAACATGCGCTCGTTTCGCTACTGGTGAACCAACAATAGCTATTTATCGGCTGTTCCTGGCTAGAAAACGACGGCGCTAGATGCTGGGTTCCAACATCTCGCTATTGGTGAAAACATTTTAAATTAACCTCTGATTTTACGTACTTTTTTAACAATTCGATTAGGTGCTGGATTCGCATTCCTGTACCAAGCTTCACATGATGGCATTTCAATTTTAAACATGAGCATACCTTGTTCCTTGTGAATGAAACCATATTAAACGTCGCTAGGGGTAGTTCCCAGGAAGGTAACTGTTATGACAGGATTCCCAGTTCAGTACAAACATTTTCGTCATTTATTTTCAAGATCTGAATTGATAACTGATACTGATGCAAACGTCTATACAACACGTCTCTTTATGGCTAGTTATCGGGTCTCAATAAGGCACAAACAAAGCTTAACTTAGTTAGCAATGGCTATAGGTGCTGGGTTTGAATCCAGGTCCAGAACGACGTCGTTGGTCATGTCATTGAAAGTTAAAATTTGTGTACACGTAGCTGTTGATGTATTGCGAGAACAATTATATTACTGGTGATTCACTGTTAATGTTGAGATTTCCGTAGAGTACTTGTTGCCGTTAATAACGTTTTTTTATTGGTTTGTCCAATATCCAGTTTCCAGAACCACTCACCGTTGAGCGACGTTCAGCACGTGGATGGAAAACCTTTTCGAGAGCGAAAAACTTTTTTCCAATTGCTGTACAGCTTTGTAACTCCATATATTGTCTCAAGTATTTCATTTGGCTAAGGATTACTGTACAGTATATGTAAAATAATCCGTTCTCTCAGAACTTTTGGAATGTCACTTCTTGCAATTAAGGTTAGTTTATGAATGTTACGGGGTGTCTCATCGCTAAGAACGCGTTTTCTAATATGTTTTGTATGACGATGTTAGTTGATGCTTAGACTGACTGCCATAAAGACGTTTGGTCTCTAGTAGTCTCTTGCGGTACCCATTGTGTGTAGTCAAACGACTGTACCCCACGGGGTTTTGGTATTTAGAGGACCTGCAACACAGCTACGTTATGTTGGTTGTATTCAGCAGTGACCCACTTTTTTTGCTGTCAAGTGCACACTGTGGTGTATGCAAGTAAAACAAATTTGCCACATTGCTCGCAGTGTTATCAGTCTCTTTACTTCTCCCATGCACCCAGTATGCACCTACTGCTCTGAAAAGTGTTGTGAATAGAGTTTGTAGTAAAGAAGTAATTAAAATGTCACACATGATGTGGCAGTTTCTCATGCTTCAGCGTGTGTGGATACTGTCGGCGAAATGTGTTGAGAACAGAGTTAGTGGCAACAAAGTAATAAATTGAAGCGTCTTGTTCTTGATGCACTCGGTGTTTATGACGTCATATCTCACGAACTAAGAAGAGTTGTACAATGATTTCATTTTTGTCGTGCATTCAGTGGTACATGTGAATATTGTCTGCAAACTATATAACAAATACAATTAGTAGTAAATAAGTAACAAATTAAAACCCCATGCTTCATGTGGCAATTGTATTGTATGAACAGCGAAAATGTAATAACCGATAAACCTTTCCCCTTTCGTTATTATGTGCGGGTCGTCAGCTACGTTGTTTCCTCCTCTCCCCTCCCCCGCCCCCTCTAATAGGTTGATGGTTCTTATCCCCACAGTGATTCTTTCCGGACAGTAAGAAATATGTGTGCCAAGTTTGGTTCAAATCGGTCCAGTAGTTTAGGAGGAGGTATGGAACATAAACATACACATAGGTACTTTCAGTCTTATAACTTGTACGGATTACACAATTGCAGTTACGTCCCTAGAACACCTAACAGCATGTAAACGGAGCGGTTTGAAGTGGGGGAATCCACAAGAAACGTAGTCCATTGAGAAAGGGATAGGTTACAAAACATTCAACCAATACTTCAATATTGGTTTAAGTGTGGGGTAGCTAAATAGAGGAAATAAGATCTATAGAAGTGCAGCACGTTTCGTTACAGGTTCATTTAGTGACCGCGAAAGCATCACGAAGATGTTATGCAAATTCCATTGGCAGTCGCTGCAGGAGAGTCGTTCTGCACTGTGGTATGTTCCGATGTTACTGTGCCGAGAACTTAGGTTCGTAGACGAGTCAACCAATATTTCGCTTACTCCTACGTATATCCCTCGACAAGACGACGAAGATAAAATCAGTGAGATTCGAGATCACAAGAAGGCTCACCAGCAATCGTTCTTCCCTGCCATTCGTGATTGGAACAAGGAAAGGGGGAGCAGGCAGTACACAAAGCACCATGCGCCAAACACGGTACAGTGGCTCGCGAAATACTTTCATACACTACCGGTCATTAAAATTGCTACACCACGAAGATGACGTGCTACAGACGCGAAATTTAACCGACAGGAAGAAGATGCTGTGATTTGCAAATGATTAGCTTTTCAGAGCATTCACACAAGGTTGGCGCCGGTGCCGGCACCTACAACGTGCTGACATAAGGAAAGTTTCCAACCGATTTCTAATACACAAATAGCAGTTGACCGGCGATGCGTGGTGAAACATTGTTGTGATGCCTTGTGTAAGGAGAGGAAATGCGTACCATCACGTTTCCGACTTTGACAGAGGTCGGATTATAGACTATCACCATTGCGGTTTATTGTATCGCGACATTGCTGCTCGCGTTGGTCGAGATCCAATGACTGTTAGCAGAATATGGAATCGGTGGGTTCAGGAGGGTAATACGGAACGCCGTGCTGGATCCCAACTGCCTCGTATCTCTAGCAGTCGAGATGACAGCCATCTTATCCGCATGGCTGTAACGGATCCTGCAGCCACGTCTCGATCCCTGAGTCAACAGATGGGGACGTTTGCAAGATGACAATCATCTGCACGAACAGTTCGACGACGTTTGCAGCAGCATGGACTATCAACTCGGAGACCACGGCTGCGATTACCCTCGACGCTGCACCACAGACAGGAGCACCTGCGATAGTGTACTCAACGATGAACCTGGCTACACGAATGGCAAAACGTCATTTTGTCGGATGAATCCAGGTTCTGTTTACAGCATCATGATGGTCGCATCCGTGTTTGGCGACATCGCGGCGAACGCACATCGGAAGCGTGTATTCGTCATCACCATACTGGCGTATCACCCGGCGTAATGGTATGGGGTGCCATTGGTTACACATCTCGGTCACCTCTTGTTCGCATTGACGGCACTTTGAACAGAAGATCCAAAGAAGAGCGCCGCGTTTCGTCACAGGGTTATCTGGTAACCGTGATAGCATTACGGAGATGTTTAGCAAACTCAAGCAGCAGACTCTGCAAGAGAGGCACTCCACATCTTGTGGAGGACTCAAATGGACTAAACTGCATCCACCATATAAGTGTTCTTTATTAAGTCTGGAAGATTATCATGTATGAATGGGAAATTGTGTTTTATGTACATACTTTGAAAGTTGCGGCAGGTAATGGAACCACGAAACAGACACTGTGCAGTAGGTGACAAGAGAGCAGTGCAAGGTTGCAGCTACAGCAGGAAAGTGTCGACAGGTTGTCAAATAATATAGGTTGCTCTATCTATTTTCATTCATTTAAAAATAAAAGATATCTAAAACATTTTTTTCTTTATAGACAAGTTCTCCATATTGTTTTTGCCTGTAACTACAAACGAAATTCTCATTTATTTAAGAAATGAAAAGTCTAATAAATTTTTCTCTGTATAAATAAGTTCTGCCAAATATCATCTATCTATAGCAATAATTGAAATTTTCATTTAACAACTCAAATGTTCATTTAATACACAAAAGTTTTAATTTTTAAAAACATTTTTTTTACAAAATAAAAATAAAAAATGTACTTCAAAGCTGAGCCATTTGAAAACTTAGAAAAATATAGTAAAGAAACACAGATTCAAAAAATTATTGTAAAGAAAATCGTTATTCAAACGAAGCTAGACATGATCTCTTGTAATTTATTAAATATTTTAATATGAAAGAAATGAAGAAGAGAGGACTAAAATATATAAAATAGAAAACAACTTCAATCAAAGAGTAAAACAAGTAATTTAAAGAATTATTTAAAGTAATTAAGAAAAATGAATAGATCTTATTCCAGATCCCATTAACATCATAAATAATAACGATAACAAATTGAATACAAAACCCTTTGTAGAACTCTAAAAAATCTTTAAAAGCAAAAATTAAAAAAATAATTTAAACTTAATAAAGAATACATCTGAGGGGAATATTAATATCAATAATGAGAATTATTTTCAAAAGCTCCTGGTAGATAAATATCAAGAAATCAAAGAAAATAATTATCAGAAAAACTTGTTAGGTAACAGTTTTGTAGGTGGTGATTTATTTTAAATCAACTAATGCATTAACAGAATAACTTCTGCTTTTAAATCAGGAATAATGACTTTTGAAATTATCAATAGTGATAATATTGTTCATTGCTATCACCAAATCAAAGAATATTTTATAACAACTATTAGCTGAAATGGAGGAAAAGAAAGGTAAAAATCTAGTTGTAGTTCCATTATGTAAACAGTTTAGAACTGAGTGTTTATAGACTCAAAACAATTTTTGGTTCTTCTTATATCGATTTACCAAAAGAAATTAAAGTTAAAAAAGGTGTAATTAAGGTAAAAACACAGATAAAAATGTTTTTTTTTCAATAATATCAGCTTTACTTCTAATAGATTGTGATAGGGAAAGAGTAAATATAAAAATGATGGAAAAGAAATATATGAAATTTTTGAGAAAGAAGAAAAAATTATTTTTGCTGTTGAGTTAACAGGTATTCCGAAATTTGAAAGGCAGTCAAATATTTCTATTAATGCTTAAGCCTATGGCGAAAATTCTATTATATATACTCTTTCCCATACAGAAAATAAACAAGAAAAACATGTAAATCTTCTTTTAATTCGAAAATAATGAGAGTCACATTATTCTAGAACAAAAATTTATCTAATTAGTTCATAAACAAGTAAACACAATGGAAAAATTTATCTTTGTGAGAGATATTTTAACATTTATTTATTCACAATAAAAATTAGACAATCACAAAAGCGATTCCACATAAGGAAATTAAAATAGATATGCCTCTGGAAGGTGAAAACATTAAATTTGAATATTATAGATATTCATTACGAATAGCTTTTGCAATTTATGCAGACTTCAGTTCTCTTTTAAAGGATCTTAGCATTTGTCAAACCAATCCTGAAAAAGTTTACACTAATAAATATCAAAAACATTTACCATTTCATTTAATTATTACATTGAATATTCTGATGGTGATTATAAAAAAAATCTGTAATGATTAAGCAAAAAAAAACACTGAAATGTATACAACAAGAATCTAGAGAAATTTAAGAAATATATGATCGAAATATTCCAATGAAAAATGAAGATTAAATAAATTTAAAAAATTGTGATAATGTATTTTCTTTCTGAAAAACAGTTTACTAAATAAGAACAAGTAAGAGATTACTGTCATTAACAACAATTAACAGGGAGCTGCACATGAAGGTTCTGATCTTAATTATCAAAATCCTAAATAAATTCCAGTTTTTGTTCATAATATAGCAAATTATGCTGTTCAGTTTTCGTTAAAGAATTTGGAAACGGTAATCACATTATAAATCATATTCCAGTTAATGAACAGAAATATATTTATTTCAGTAAAATGGTTGAGGGTGGATTAACATTAATAGTTTTGGGACTCTTTAAATTTATGGCTCCAAGTATTGATAAATTATCTTGTACTCTTACAAAAGAACAATTTAGAAAAAGATCAACATATTTTAATAGTGAACAATTACATTTCGTGGTTAAAAATGGAGTTTATCCTGATGAA
The DNA here is from genome assembly GCF_021461395.2 of Schistocerca americana. Lineage (NCBI taxonomy): Eukaryota > Metazoa > Arthropoda > Insecta > Orthoptera > Acrididae > Schistocerca > Schistocerca americana. The sequence continues at coordinate 377,290,975 of NC_060122.1, read as the reverse complement.
TATATGCATTGTGAAGGAATGTTTAAAGAAACAAGTTACTTAACATAGAATATTTATATTCTAAATTTGGCTTATACAAATATATGAAGATTATAATCAACTAAAATTGGTTTGGATAAAATTCAATACTAAAAATTTATAAGAATGTTCAAAATTATATAATAAATCTGATCTTTTAATACCAGCAGAAGTGTTTGAAAGTTTTAGTGATATATGTATTAAATTGTTTAGACTCGATCCAGCATGGTATTTTACTGCTCCTGGCTTATCTTTTGATAACAAAAATTGAATTAGATGTAATTAACGATTATGATACAGTTTTATTTCTAGAATAGGTATTACAGAAGGAATATCAGAAGTTATTAAATGATATGCTACATAAAGTAATAAATAAACAAACAATTTTGAACCAGAAATGAATCAAATTGTATTTAATAGGAAGTTGCAGATAACTTTTTAAGGGTGGGCATTTAACAATTTTGAATTGTTAGGTAAAAAATATTTTAATTCTGAAGAAACTGAAAATACCAGATTATAATAAATATATATGTTGGAAGTCAATCTAAAGTATCAAAAATTTCATGATTTACATATAGACTTACTGTTAACACCAGAAGCAGGAAATAAATTATTAACATTTAATAAGAATAAAAAATGTTTTAACTTTAAAAATCTCAAACACTGTTTAAATCTTGGTTTCAAATTTCATAGAGTACCATCACCTGAACAATCATATTGGTTGAAAAAATATATTGTTCTAACAACAGATATGAGAAAAATGCAGCTAACAAATTTGCAAAAGATTTTTAAAAACAAATGAATAGCATTGTTTTTGGAATAAATGATGGAAGATATTAAAATAGAAAAAGTATTAAAATAATAAAAGGTTAAAAACACTTGCAAAATATATTTCAAAACCGAATTATGAATACACTCCTGAATTTTCCGAAAATCCGGTTCAGGCCTATTAGAAACAATAGCAAAATTCAATAAACCAATTAACATTGGAATGGGCATTTTAAATATTTTAAAAATAAAAAATGTGTGATTGTCATTATAATGCAATGAAATGAAAATATGCAGAAAATATTGATTTATGTGATTTGTGTACATCTAGATCTACACAGGTACTCTGTAAATTTAAGTGGGTTCATTTTTGGAGGATTTAGGGGATACAGTATTCAATCACACTACAAATCTGTGTTCGCTAACCCTGTATCCATTTCAATTATTGTTATTAGTTCAGGATTATTTGTTGCTAAGGGTTCATGAGTGTTTTCAGAACCATTTACTATTTGTATGGGGTCATGAACTAACTGCTTGAAATAATTTTCAGAAAATGCATTTAGTACAGTTTCGGATTATGTTTTATGCATACCTCTGGTATTAAACATTTATTTACACCAATATATTGAGGGTACATGAAAGTCATCCCCTACTATCATTGTATGCGATGTGTACATCTTTGAAATTAAACTCAAGTTTTCTTTAAACCTTTTGCAATTGTATCATCTGAATTGGGATGCTGGTAAAAAGACCCCATTACTATTTTATTTTGATTGCCCATACTAACTCACAGGAACTGTCTACTTCAAATTTGTGACAGGCATAAGTACTTCTAACAGCAACAAGCATGGCAATGACCATTGTGTTTAGGCCATCCTTTTGGAATACTGTTAAGTTCTTCACAATAATTTTGGCTGAACATATCTGCTGCTTTAGCCATGTTTCAGTACTTGTATAGACTTGAGCATCAGTGCTTTCCATTAGCACTTGGCGCTCTGATACTTTCCCAACACAGCTACCACAATTTATAACAGTCGTATTGATGGTTCCTTGATCTACTTTCTTCCTGTGTTTGGCCTGCAACCTTTGTGATTGTAACCCCTTTCTGGGTTTTCCCAAGACCCTCTAAAAAAAAACGCGCAGTCCACGCCACACAACCCCTGCAAGCCACCATGAAGCCGCTTCCTGCATGTGATGGACTCCTGACCTACTCAGCAGAACCTGAAACCGAACCACCATATGGCGCAAGTCGAGAATCTGCAGCCTACACTGTCGCAGAACTCCCTGAGCCTCTGATTCAGACCCAACACTCAGTTCTATACCAGAGGTGCACAATCTGTCCTGTCGACTATGCTGCAAATAGTGAACTCTGCTTTCATCTTGCAATCAAGACTAACCGTCATTACCACTTCTGTTAGCCACTCAAAACAAGAGAGAATCTCTTCTGATCCAAAGTGACACACATCACTAGCACTGATTTAAGGCACCACCTGCAGTTGGCTGCACCCTGTGCCCTTCATGGCATCCAGAAGGACCCGTTCAACAACTAGAGTTGCTCCACCAGGTATGCTCCCAGATTGCAGATTGGCTTTCTTCCCCTTCTTAACAGCCACGTTCCTAAGGGGCTCTGTAACATGCCTAACATTGGAGCTGCCAACTACTGATAGCCCCACCCTATGTGATCGTCTGGACTTTGGAGGCTGAGAGGTTTCCTCTTTAACAGGATAGACAACTGCATCTGCCTGTGAGACGGTGTTAGCCACAGACAGCACCTGGAACCTGTTTGTCAGACTAAACGGAGAGGATTTATGTGCGGCCCCGTGGCAAATCTTTCTCTGCCTGCCACGCCTAGAGTCCGCCTTCCACTCGACCACTGGTAGGGGATTAACATCAGTGCAAGCAGTAACTGGGCTGGCCACTGGTGCGAACTGATCGGACGACTCGGACTTGCTGGTCATCTGTTGGATTCCTATGGCCAGCACTCAACAGTGGTACTCATCCGCTGCTGTGTAAGCAAAGGCTTCACAGCTTGGAGCTGCAAGCGAAGTATCATCCACTGCAGTTACATCCACACACAACAATGACAGCCCCTATCCATTTAACACTACAGTACCCAGACAAGCAGACTGTCAACACAAGCTGCAGAACTCTACTATAGATGCTGACAAAAAGGCTAGAACTGTGTCTAATTAATTTGATCAATACACAGAGATTCAAAAACGGAACCAGCAAAGCACTCAGGTGAGAGTAAATAAATTGCCCCCAATTACCAATGTGTAGTATGTCACAAGATCAGTTTACTTTCGAACACAAAAGAAAACGCTAGAAATGTATGTATTAGATACTAAATTAACTCAAAGCACAAAAATTAAACTATCAAGGCAAACAGACAAAATTTTACAATTTGCTCCTCGTAAGTCACAAAATCAGTTGCTTCTCTGTTTCTGCTTCTGTCATGGCTGGTTGCTGCTGCCTGGATACTGATTCTGTTATTTACAATACAGGAACAGAAGATTTTTATATAGATGTGAAGTCCATGATGAACGAATGTGACATAAGCGATTACTCAAAAAATGATAAAGTTTTAGATAAAGTGAAAGGTGAAACTTCTGAAAAAGTATGTTAGAACATGTTAGCTTAAGATCGAAAATGTATGCTTATAAAATAGAAAATGAACAATATAACAAATCTGAAGAAATTAAAAAATCTGCTGAAAAAATGGAATTAGTTTTGATGATTATAAAAACGTTTAAATGACAAAATAAAACACTATAGAAAATGAATTTAATTAGATCATTTAAACTTGAACTACATTCAGTTAATGTAATTTAATTGTTTTAAGTTCTGCTGATGATAAATGTATTATATTACAAGTTGGAATTAATACTTTACCAAATGCAATTTATAAAAATAAGGAATTAAGTCTAAACACTCAAAACTATAAAATATAAAAACTGAAAAATATTAAAAGATAAAAATTGAAATATTAAAATTCTAAAAAATGTGTAATGTATATCTTTCATGTTTGAAATATAAAAAATATACAAAAATAAAAATTAAATCGATCTCATCAATTTTGTTATATTTCTTATGGTATAGTTTTTGGTGTGTTTTCATGTATATTTTCCAAACATGTCCACTAAAAAATTCAACCTATCGATATTCGAAATTCTTTTCTGTTTCTTTGAGTCACTTCATCTATGAATACATTTAGAAGCATTATTAATTCTTCTCTTACAATTTTCATATGTAAATGGCTTTTTATCACATTTACTGATATTGTGTTTTATATATTCATATTTATTTTCTGTATATTCTTTTTGTTTCTTTTTTGTACAACTAATAGAATCCATTTTTGAATTCATATTATTACTTATAATTTTTATTTTTTTATGAATTTCTCTTTATCGTTTGTATACTGGACAAATCATTTTATTTTCAATTTCCATTTATAAAGAAAAATTCATTAGAATTCAAAAAAAGTAAAAAGTTAGTAATTCATATTACGTATAATTGGATGCATTTTTAGACCTTAAATATAGCAAACTTAGGTATATATTGATAAACAAGTGTTTATATTTATTCATGAAGAAAATAATCCATGGTTTGAGGCAAAAGATATATGTGATATTATGAAATATGTTAATTTGAGAGATGTTTTGAAAGATAATATTATAAGAAAAATGCAAAAAAAATATACAGAAAATAAGTGTAGCTTGAACGTACCCCCATATTCAGATACAAATTTTATAGATGAACCACGCTTGTATTCTTTAATTATGAAGTCAAAAATGAAACAAGCAGAAAAATTTCAAGATTCGATTTATGATGAATTATATTTATGTTTATTTGTTATTCAAACACAGTTTAAAAATTTTCAAAAACATTTTCAGAATTCCACAAATATATTTCAATGAGTGAAAGAAACATTTAATACTCTTTGTCAGCAAAAGTATTTCAATATTTTGGATAATTATTCACAAGAGCAATTGTATGCTGATATAATTAATCTAGCAACCATTTCTTAGAAAATAACAAGTACAATTTCCATGATTAAATTTAAAATAATATTCATAAAGATTCTTATACAGAGCTAATGAACAAAATGCATTAAAACCAATTAGTTCCATTAATTAAAATTTAAAATTTGCAGGTAATTCCATTATTAAATCATTTTAATTTTGTTCTTTTTTAATAAAACAATGAGCATAACAAGTATTATATACAATAATATTAATTTTATAATGGAATATCATTCTTATCGATCTACCTTATCCTTAAATTCTCACATAAAACCCTCAGATAATTTTCGAAAATGGAATATAGTGATCCAATTAGTTTTACCTTGAAATTCATGAGTAAACCTTTTGTTGACTCTTGATGCATTGAAGTTCACCCCAATTAATTTATCTTTAAATTCTCTAGTATTATCTTCTGAATATATTGGACTATATAATACAATAGCCCAATTGATTTTGCTTTGAAATTCTCTTAAAATTTTTTGGATACCTTTTGACTATATGATGCAATGGCCCAATCTGTTTTGTCTTAAAATTCTGTGATAAAATCCGCAGACAACTCTTGATATATTGAAACATTTTTGAGTTAGCTTTATCTTGAAATTCTCTTATATAATCTTCTGTTAATTTTTGATTTTTTGATATATATCTCCAATGTTTTTCATTAACTGGATTCTCCTTTCTAATATTGTCAGCGATGATAGTACAGAATATTAAATATAACTGATATAATTGTTCTAAATTTGAGTTTAGAAGAATTGTATGAAACTTAAATTTCCATTTACTGGTAATAAGATCAGTAAGTTTTTTTACTAAATTTAGAATATCTTTTATTTCTTAGTTGCTTTTCTATAGCGTTTAGACGATCCTTTTACATATAAAAAATTCATTAGAATTTTAGAAATTAAATATAAAAATATTTTTCCTAATCAAAATTCATTATATATTTTTCAGCAATTTTTTATACTTTGGACAAATTATTTTTTCTTTTGAGCATTCATCAACACATTCTTTATGAAAAATATGATTTCACAAATTTCTCAAACATATAGAACAGTCAGATTGTTCCAGTGTTTGAGAAAGTTTAAAGAAATTTTGAAAAAATGATTCTGGTGTTTTTGACGTTTTTGAATGTATTTCCATTTAACTTTATCTTTAAATTCTCTGATAAAACATTCACATAACTTCTGATTTCGTGATATTCCACCCCAGTCAACTTTGTCTTGAAATTATCTAATAAAATGCTAAGATAATTTTTGAAAAATTGAAATATCATCACAATCTAATTTATCTTGATATTATATAATAAAAATTCTTATAATTTTTGACTATATAATATAACACCCAAACCATTTCATCTTGAAATTCTTTAATAATATTTTCATATGCAAAGGGAGTTCAAAATGTTTTGCATGCCACCTCTAATGTTTTTCATTTTTTGCAAGAGGTCAATGAAATTTTTTGTGAACATATTTGGAACATCAGCTATATGTTGAGACTACTCAATGTAGCCTCAATTAGCTGTAACACATCTGGCCCAACGTTCTTCCCATGATGTAAATGCACTTTGGTAAAATTCTGGGTATTGACTTCTACACCATCACATGGCACAGGAAATAAAGTCTTTCCCACTATCAAATGTTTTACCAAGCAGGTGGGCCTTCAGACGACCAAAGAGGTAAAAATCAGATGGAGCTAACTCCTGACTGTAGGGAGGGTGAGGTACAATTTTCCAACCCATTTTCCTAATTTTCTCCTGTGTCATAAGGGCTGTATGGGGCTTGTCATTGTCATGGTGTAGTCTGATGAGCTGACCCTGAAAATATGGTCTGTAGGCCGTCACAGCTTGTTCAGTGACAAACAGCTATGATCCCAGTTAATTGTGGAGCCAGGTTCCAAAAAGTCAATGAGAATGACACTGCTGTTTGTGAAAATCTTGGTTTCTTTTTCTGAGGGGAATCTGGATGACACCACTGGATGGATTCAGTTTTCCCCTTAGGTTTAGACAAAAGCAACCATGTTTCATCCTGGGTAATGATGCCATCAAAACACAGTTTCCACTCTTTAGTAAAGGTCTTCATGAGACCCTTGCACACATTCTTCCTTATCGTTTTCAGTTCTCTTGTCAATAATCTAGGCACACAATGTGTGCAGATTTTTTGTGATTAACTGTACCAGTAATACCACACTACCCAATGACAAATGAGTCACTTCAGCTAGTTGTCAGGTCGTCACACATCTGTCCTTTTGGATCATTTGATCAATGGTCTCCTTATTCACATCATTTACTGCTATCGATGGTCTAATGCAACATGGATTGTTGAGTACAAGGAAATCACCTTCATTAAACCTCTGCAACCACCACTGGAGACTGCTGCGATTCATTGTGTCCTTCACATAAACAGGGGCAGAGTCATCACCCATCTTGAAGAGGAACTCTATCACTGACCACAGTCGCAACCTGATATCTACTTCGCGGTCCATTATGGCTCACCTGTAAATAAAAGAAAATACTTTTATATACCAACTTTTAGCTAAATGTTCCAAGTATGTTCACAAAAAATTTCATTCTCCTCCTGCAAAAAATAAAAAAATTAGAGACGACTGTGCAAAACTTTTCGAACGCCCTCTGTATTTCACGATTTCTTAACATACATTTCCAGTCCATTTTATCTTGAAATTCTGTAACAAAATCTTCTGATAATTTTTCACTTATGATGTAATAGTCCAATCTATTTTATCTTGAAATTCTCTTATAAAATCCTCAGTAAATACGTGGGAAATAGAAATGGTTTGCTAATTGATTTTGTCTTGAAATTCTCTCAGAAAATATTTAGACTATTTCTGATATAACGATATACATTGAAGAGCCAAAGAAACTGGTAACCTGCCTAACATCTCGTAGGGGCCCTGCAAGCAAGCAGAATTGCCACAGCACAATGTGGCATGGACTTGACTAATGTCTGAAGTAGTGCTGGATGGAACTGACACCATGAATCCTGCACATCCGTCCATAAATCCGTAAGAGTACCAGGGGGTGGAGATCTCTTCTGAACAGCACTTTACAAGGGATCTGGGATAAGCTCAATAACGTTCATGTCTTGGGAGTTTGGTGGCCAGCAGGAGTCTTAAAACACAGAAGAGTGTTCTGGAAGCACACTGTAGCGACTCTGGATGTGTGGGTTGTCACATTGTCCATTTTTCTCATTTAAGCCAAATCTTATTAAAAGAGCAGAGAAAAGAACAATTGATATAAAAAACTTGAATTGAAAATGATAACAAACTTATTTTCAACATTTGATCCATCAACTAACATCTTCAATTTATCATTAAATTGAACTAGAACATTCGAACCACCAAAGTCCATTAGAATGCACAATGGAATGGATGCTGGTGCCTTCATACAGGGTGCTTACGTACATGTCACTGGTCAGAGGTGTTATTGGTCAGAGGTGTATCTAGATGTATCAGAGGCCCCATATCACTTCAACTGCACATGCCATACACCATTACAGAGCCTCCACCAATTTCAACAGACCCTGCTGACACGCAGGGAGGAAGGATTCATTAGGTTGTCTCATAACCTTCAGCTCTGAGAGCCCATATGGATGATGTTTAATCGAATGGTTCACATGTCAAAACTTGCTGATGGCCCAGCATTGAAATCTGCAGCAATTTGTGGAAGGAGTGAACTTCTACCACATTGAACATATTTCTTCGGTTGTCATTGGTCCCGTTCTTACAAGATCTTTTCCAGCCACAGCAATGTCAGAGATTTGATGTTTTACTTGATTCTTTATACTCATGGTACACTTGTGAAATGATCATACCACTTCATTGCTAGCTTGGAGATGGTGTCCCCCATCATTCGTGCAGTGAACGTAATACCACATTCAAATTCACTTAAATCTTGATAACCTGCCATTGTAGCAGCAGTAATTGATCTGACAACTGCATCAGACACTTGTTGTCTCATATAACTGTTTCCCACCACAGCTCCTATTCCACCTGTTTAAATATCTATATATTTGAATACATATGCCTATACCAGTTTCTTTGGTGCTTCAGTGTATGTTCCCAGTATACTGTATCTGGAAATTCTCGAATATTATTTTGATCTTTCATGACATCTTAGCATATATTCTGAATCCAATTTATAGTAAAATTCTCTCATAATTTTTTCCAGTATATTATAATATCTTGAAATTAAATGTTTTCTTTAATTAGGAGAACAGATGCCCCCTTTTTAATATAATCAACAATTATACTTCCATAAATTTCATTCCCTAAATACAAGTAATTGGCAAAAATTTAATTCTTACACATGATGAATCATCTGAATAATTTATTTTGCTGTAGCTTTCAGTCTCCCCATTTATACATAAAAACTTTACAAAACAATTTTATTGTTAAAAACCCAACTATAATGTAAATTATACAATCCTAAACTTTTAACATATACATTATTACTGTTCTTATTTAAGATTTTTCAACAAGATAAACATCTAGAAAATTCGTTTTCGGTAGTTCTTATTCATAACAATTTCCTTTCGTCTCCTCTCCATTTCAATCTTTCAATTTATATGTGATTGTAGAATGAAAAAACATCTTTAATTTCAAAAATTTCTATTTGACCAATTTGCTGTGTATCCTTTTTCGAAAATTCCTTTTAGTTTACTTATTCTTACTTTATCACTAATTTTATATGAAGTATTAGTATCTAACAGATTTGTTACATAAACAGCTCCCAGTAATATTGTTTCCTTTTCTTTGTTTACATCCTTTGATCTCAGTTTTATTGTTGAATGTTTGGTGTTATTGTATTCATCAACATGATTCTTATGTAAATCATCATCTGTACAATTTCCTTGTAAATCAAATTTTTCCACACTTTTTAATGTAATGTTCTATTCAATTGTTCAACAAAGATGCTGTGAATTCACTAAAAATTGAATAATGATTAATATTAAATTTTTTATTAATTCCTGAATTTCATTATTATTAAATTTTTACCATTATCTGTTGGTAATTTTTTGGTTTTCTCAACTCAAATAATTTTTCAAAAAATCAGCTACATTTTTACCTTCTTAAGCAAATTTTGTTATCTTTAAGCAAATTTGAAGTATATGTCTGTAACATTTAATAAATATCTATACCCTTTATTTATCTTTGAAATACTTTTTAATTTTCCAGAAACATCAACAGTTGATCAACCACACATTAGGATCTAAAATTAAAAAAGGGATCTTAAATTCAGTTTCAAACTCAATTATTAAATAACAACAAAGACTATTAATAAGAAGTGGATTCCCCAAAATGTGTCAGGTACGATGATGAACTAGCAAACTTCTCGTATTGTGACCCGCCTGCCATTTGTCATCTTATCCCAAGCCACCCTTTACTTTTTGAATTCGATTATTATTACCTTAGTTTATCGCTGACTAAATATGCCATTCATTGATATTTAAATGATGAGTTGCATTTTGAGCATGGTTTTGTGGAAGAGTGTAAAAGGCTTACAACACTCAAGTAATTCCTTATGGTGCGAATTCCGAAATTACAAATGCACATAATCAAAACAGAACATTGTTACTGATACCCACTAAACAATCAGTTAGGAAATCCCATTCATTGAACTTCATAACTTATCGCTGAGTCTCTGAAACTGCATGGAGAGCTGCTGCTATCCATGAATACACCAGAGAAATACTGAGTTCACATTACCCACTTCGTTAGCTTACTCTACTTTCTGCTTCTACACGCAATCATTTATCTAATTTTATCATAGAAGAATTTGTTAAACTATTAAAATTAAGTACTTCTGTGGTATATCTATGATTGATGAATTACCTGCTTGCGAAATACTTTATAAATTAATTATTTTCGTCTATGTAAATGGACAAACTCAATCACTTCTGCTGCTTGAAGTGTAAAATGTTTATTGAAACAAATAATCCTCAAGGAGTAACAACTAAAAATGGAAAACAGAGAATTGTAGCTGTTTGTTCAATTTGCAAAACTGAAAAACATTGTTAAAAGAAATGTAATGGATTAAATATTCGTGAAGAAATTGTTAATTAACTACATAAAACAATGAGAAAAATTTTTGAAGAAAAAATGTAATTTCTTTTGGAATAGATGATTATGGCAAGCTGATTTCTTTGAAATTTCTTTTTTTTCCAAATTTTTCCTGATTTTCCATTACTAAATTATGTCGTTTTTGTTCTTCAATCTTCTTGTATCTTTTTTTGTTTATCATGAACTGATTTTGGTATTGCTGCGACATCAACAGCTAATGAACCAGTTGCTTGTAATGATACAACCAAAATGGTTAAAAATCCAGCTTCTTGTTTTGTTTCTTTTTTCATTAATATTCAACAATTGGTTTTACAAAAGATGAATGAGGTGTAAGAAGTAAATATCTACGAGTTTGTCCTTTTTTTACTTTTGTGCATCAGTGAAAACTTAATAAATACTATTTATTTCTTCATTATTCTATTTAACTTTAATAGATTTTGGTTTTCTTTACCATTTGAATAATATTTATTTCTTTATTATTCTATTTAACTTTAAATGATTTTGGTTTTATTTTACCATTTGAAAGTTTAGTATAGTCAGTATTAAAGTTTTTCATTTTATAGATAAAAATCAATAAAGAATTATTTTATAAACCCCATCCTCCATCATCAACATTTAAACTGATTCTTAGTTTTCGTTTCCAATGCGTTATTTATCTAAGTGCCTCTGCCGATAATTTTTCACCAACTGAAGTATTGTTAGGATGTATTTTTTTGTTTTGATGTTCTTTATCTGCTTCATGTCCTTTTTCTTAATTTTTATCATCTCTGTTAGTGATATTCCACTTTTTACATACTTCATCCAATGGATTAATTCTTTTATCAACTCTAGGTAGACATTCCTGTTATTTTCTTCCAGGGCAACAATAGCTTTAGACAGGAATATGTAATTTAAAAGGTAGTCTATTAATTAATATATTAACTAATCATTTTGTGTATTTTCCACTTGTCAATACATATGACCAATTATTCAAAAATGTAATTAAACAAAGAATTTCTTCAGATCATTAACTATAAAATCAGGAAATTTATTTGTTAACATTTGAGTTATACCAGATTTTCCATTATGATATTATTTCCAGTTAATTCCTCTTAATCTGTCAATTAAACCCCAAACATCATTCATCCAATTATATTCCATTGTTTGTCCTGTATATTTTTTAATTAAACTTTCACAAACGTTTTGGGAAGATTCATTAAGATTTCTTTTTGAAAAACTCGGAAAATCATTTTGAACAATTGTTTTTATCAGATTACTATATTTATTTCCTTTACTTGATTTTATTTTATTTGGATTATTATCAGATACTACAGCATTACAGTTGAATAAAAGCCTAACTTAATTTGATAAATTAACATCATCGAATTTTTGTCCCATATCATTCAATGTAATCTGATTTTTAGTTAAAAGACTAGTACCTTCATATACTTTTTCTCCTATTGAATTAAAATGAAAATTTTCTAATATATTTAAAAGCACCAACAGTTCTTAATGCAATAACAATATCTTAACTATGATTCATAATTGTAACATTCTGTCATTTACATTTATTTTTATAAAATATTAGTTTTTTAATTTTTTCTTCCTTTGTCATAACTCTCTAACAAGTTATTTACTTCTGATTCACTTGATGTAAAATTTCTTTTACCTCAATTATTCTATTATTATTATCTTTATCTAAATAATGTGAATCATAAGGAACCATTTATTTTCCAACTTCTCTATTTTCTTCAATTGGTTTTAACACATTATCACCTAAGTCTTCGATTCCTTGTTTAACATGTTCAGTTGCATCTGTAACTGGTTGATCTTCTTTTTGAAATTTCTCAAATACTGCACATGGTTGTTTTTTCCATAATTTAAACTGTTCTTTATGTCTTTCTTTTACTTTTCTATTTCGTTTAGCTTTTTTATCAATCTCTAGGTCATATATTGATAGCATTTATTAAGGATAAGAGATATTATCGATTTGTTTTTACATTCATCGTTAATGTTTTTGCTATGTTGTTCAGTTTGTGAGTATGTTGTTTATTTCCAATGTTTACACACAACAAATGTGTTCATAATTTATGTTTAACATGTATGTTCACCATTTACATTCTACATTTAAGAAGTTCTTAATCTTTTCTCTGTATATACTGCTATTAATTTATCTTTACATATCTATTGTTATAAAACCAAATTCATGTTTATCCCAAAATTTACTACATATTTCTTTAAGTTAATGATAAATGTGATTTAAATTTATATCATCTGCCTGAAAATATTTTAAAAATTTGGAATACATTTAACTAATTGCTTTGGTATTTTGAATATCATTGACTTAAATAAAAACAATTTGTTCTTCTGTGTCTACATCAAGTAAAATATTCTTTCACTGTATCTTGATTTTCAACAATGAAATCATCAAAAACTCGCACTGAATTATTTTCATATTCATCAAATAAAATAATTTCATAATTTTTTTCAATAATAGTCGCCATTTTTTCATTAATTTTAACTTCAATTTTTGACACTTTGTCATGAGTTGTTAATATTTTGGCTGCTCTAGACATTTAGAATAAATGTACAATTTAACTATCCTCATTCCCAAATATAAATACCAATTATCAGTGTAGTTTTTCCACAACCTGTTGATCCTATTATTGAACAACAAATATAATTTGGTGAAAGTTTAGTGTCTCAATTTTTTTAAATTTCTGTAATTCTTATTTTTGGTTCCCAATCTGTCATTTTTTTATGGAAATTTTACTAATTCAAATAAGTAGATTACTTCATTTGGGTGATAATTCACATGTCTTAAAAAAGATTAACTTTTCCAGTAAGAGAAACATACAATGATTTTTCACTACTCCAAATCTTACATAAACAATAATAAATTACACACAGACAAAGAAACGATGGAAATTTTGTTGGTCAATATAGTTTACAAAAGATAGAAAAATTTATTCATTCAGAGAAACCTAATATACTCATTAAAGAGATAAAATTTAATATATAGCTGTTATTGAAATTGATGTTACATTATTTATGTATAAAGATTTTATTGGTGAAATTCTAGAATTTAATAATCAAATTATTGTCTTTCATTAAAAAATTGCTAATAATGTTCCTAACATTATTCCTTTTGAATGAATAAATATTAATTTTAAGTTAGCTGATAGAATGTTTGTTAACCATAATGATCAGTTTCATGGAGGAACTAATATTATTTCTTCAGTTGAACCAAATGCTAAAATTGTGGGACCAATATTTTATGAAAGAAACTGTCCTATAAATATCACAATTTTTTGTACTATTCAAAATTTTAGTCATTATTAATACTGATGAAAATGTTAATATGATTGACTTGAATTGTGCCTGTCTAACACAAATTTTTTAAATAAATTAACAAATTTTTGATTAATACACCATAAATAAAATCGAGAGTTATCAATTATGCTCATTTACTGTTAATGAGCAAACAAAAAAAAATTTTAAGTCTTCCTAGCAACAAAACACAAATGGATATTAATATTGTTGAGGGTTGGAGTCATGCAAATTATTCATAACTTTATATAACATTTGATTTTATTCTCACTGAAGGAACAGATCTTTTAGCATAGGATGGTAAATCATGTATTAAACAAATCGATAATTATGTATAATAATTGTCTGCTGTTATTACAATTAAAAGAAGAAACAATATTTTATCAACAGTATATCATCCATTTATTTCTTCATCGACTCTGACCTGATTAACTTCATCTCTGTCAAGTGAATTAACTGTGGAACACTTTATTGTTAACAATGAAAAAATTAAAGACAAACAAAATGAGGTATTTTACCCATAAGAATTATTTGGTGGATTTTTAAAGATTTTTAAAGAAATAATTTGGAACGAGATTTAATAGTAGTTTTCAATTGGAATTCAAGAAACGATTTTATTTTTCGATGGACTATTAATAATGATTATAATCCAGCTCTAAAGGAAGATAAAACTGTTGTAAAAAGTATGGAAATTATTTCCCTGTTGTTAAATATGAAACAGAATATTCACTTGAATTACAACAGGAAAGATTGAAAAATCTAAGAATTCCAAAATCTTTTTTTGAACTACAAACAATTGAAATTTCTGTAGTAAATCAAAAAAGAAATCTAGAGCTAGATATTATTGATGATTGTGAGTCCGATATATTTGAAATACCTTACATTATTTTCTTGGTTTTCCAATCTAATAAAAAAATATCTAGTTAAACGATTCTTCTTTATTCGATCATGTTAAATTGCAAAATATCTTTGTAGAGAAATGAAGAAACAAAATTTTTCCTCAGTAATTACGGAATATTAATCGACCAAATAATTGTTTAAAAGCTTGCGCTGGCTTTAGAGGTTTTTAAAAGAGGAACACAATTAAACAACGATGTAAATGTAAACCCATTTCATTTTATGGAAATTATCCTATTTACGTAGTAAACATGTCTCGAAAATGAAAGTTTTAACCATTCAAAACATGACAATGAAGTTTTGTGCGTTTTTTATTGAAAGTGTACCAAATGATAGCTTTGCATGTATAATTATGCATGGTAAAATAAATTTAACTTATGGTCCAGAACATAGAATTTTAACTGAAAATTTAAAAAAAAAATTATTTTGGTTATCGCTTGAAAAATATTTTAAAATAATACTTTTGGTAATTTATAAAATTCACAACTCCGCTCTATATATGTTTCTTAATAGTAATAATCTGCTCTATTTCTTGCAGTAATAAATAAAAAAGAGTCTGACTTCCTAATTTCTTTCAAAATATATATATTTTTCATAATGATAAGTGACTGTTTCTTTTACAGTTACGAAAAATAGATTTTTTAAATTCTTCTAAAGTATCTACATCTATTTTTCTCATCATCACAAAGTGTCCAAACATAATATTCTTCAGAATAAATTCCTTTTAAACGATCAATAGCTTCATTATGTTCTTCACTTCACAAATGTTCTATAATTAAATAAAACTTTTCTTGCTAATTTCAAATTTGACATTTTCATCTTTTGGTTTATTAAAAATATTGCCATCAAATTCAAATTCTTCCAAGCATTAGCCATTGTTTAGTTTTAAATTCTAAAGGAATAATTAAAAAAAAATGGGTATCTTTAAATAAATGAAAATTTCAATCAAGTGTATAGGTAAATTATTAATTAGGGGATACATCAAAACTAAAATCTTGTTTTTAAATGTGGAAATTCTTGAAAAATATGCTCTTTGTGCCAGAGACCTCATACATATACTACTTTCCATATGGCAGTCTGTGCACGATAAATAAATCAGTGCCATCTATGGGAAGTGTTCTGCAGTATTTTAGAAGCAGAGTGTAATATTGGTAGGTATTGAGGACTTAAGGCATGGAGTCCAATAAACAAGGATAGGATTGTACCAGTAGTGTTATATCCCCACAGAATCCACAGCCAACTTCCATGATATCCTAAGTTCTAGATAATCAGCAGTATATCTTGACTGGTTGGCTTTTCCAGCATATATCTTCAATGCACAGAGCCTACAAGCCATCATCAGTATGAATACACTGATTGGTTCTTGCTTCAGTTGGAGACATTGCCAATGATTCTGACTGAGCAAGGTGGCGCAGTGGTTAGACACTGGTCTCGCATTTGGGAGGACGACGGTTCAATCCCGCGTCCGGCCATCCTGATTTAGGTTTCCTGTGATTTCCCCAAATCCCTCCAGGCAAATGCTGGGATGGTTCCTTTGAAAGGGCATGGCCGACTTCCTTCCACGTCCTTCCGTAGTCCGATGAGACCGATGACCTCGCTGTCTGGTGTCCTTCCCCAGACAACCCAAGCTAATGATTCTGCCCTCCAACGCTGGTGTTGCATTTGAGTGAGGCTTCAGATTACTATTATTTATATCGTATCAGGAACAACAATAAAGACAATACAGCAACCAAGGCAAGAGTGCATTTTTGAGCCAAACATCGTTGTGATCAGTGAGGCTTTTGAAGATGCTATGGGAAACCTTCTAATACTTATGGGAGTCCAGAAAGTTTAGTAGGATCTTTCAGCGAGTATTTAAAACATCTTCTGAACACTAAACTACTCTCGGATAGGAGAAACAATGCCAGCACCTAGACCTCCTCCATGGAAGAATATGCTGGACCTCACAGAGAGGTCTACCAAACAAGTTATACAAATTCCAATGATGGGAAAAATTCAATCTTACTACAGTGGCTGTTGGCCACACAATTAATGTTCGTAAAACACACTGCCAAATTAAATAGGCATCTGAGAATGTACTGCTGTGAGACTGTATGTGTTACCTAACTGTTCCAAAACGCCACTCTTGAACTCGAGATTCTTCTGATGCTCAGTCTCTGCTTCTGTTGGTGATAGAAATGTAGGGTGAAGTGTTTTGGATATCTGAGGACTCGGGGTCATTTGCATACCCAACAGAAGGATCTTCTTAGTGGCACTATCCTGCTGTGAATATCCAAATTATGAATCATACACACTTCCCTCTGCTTGGGAAAATGGGCATTTGATACAGTCTACAGTGGACCTTAAGGGGCTCATGGAGGCACTGTTAGTTCATAAGCGATTCCTTAGAAAACACCTCCAAATTTATTTTGCTATTTGTTTCGTACCAAAATTGAGCCAAGGAATCCAAGATGGATAAGCACTGCAAATGGCTGAAATTTGTATATTACATTCATAAGATCCCCATCTTGAACATCCTTGAAAATCTTAGTAATATCTTTGATTGAACAGAGGTCCAAAGTTACCTTAACAAGGACATACAAAAACGCACAGAACTATACTGTAAAATGTCTATGTTATCATCAAAAGGATTCTGGGTACACCATGTTGTAGTACTGAAGCACATGCTAATTTTTTGTGCACGTGAAATCCAGTCTGAGGTGTAAAATGATTTCTACGTTATTTCAGATTCACCTAAGTAAACTAACAAAATATTAAATTACCCAAAAAGTTCTTGGCATACGTGACATATCCTGCTGTGGCAGGGAAAAGAAGGGAACCAGCGGAAAAGACAAATATGCTCCTTTGAAAAGTCTCTGAATGCAAGGTGGGGTACAAGATGCATTTTACCTTCCTGAGCACCTTTAAAAAATTTCCCAAAAATGTTGGCATGCGTTTTCTTTGTACAAAGAAAGAAGGAAACAATGGCAGGGAGAAAGGGATGAGAAAGTAATAAATACTAGCTGGTAGTGGTTTTGATAATAGGCGAAGGAGGTAATGGCAGACAAGGAGAGAGGGACTGTGGCTGTGAAATGTAGTGGGCAGTGAGAGAACAGTGCTAGGAGACAGTGCGTGTGGGAGAGGAATAAAGCGAAGAAGAAAGTAGAAATGGGTGAGAGTTACTGACAATGAGAAACAGAGTGTACGTCAATGACAAGGTGGAAGAGAGATATAGTGGCAGTGAGAAGAGACAGCAGCAGTAAGAAAGAATGACTGAGACAGAAGTAGTAAAAGAAAGCAAGAAGTGGTAGTGAGAGGAGAATGTAGTAGTTGGGCAGAACGAAGACGATAGTGACTGTGAGACAGGAGACAATGATAGAGAGATACAAAAACATAATGACGACGAGATAGGCTGAATGAGAGAGTGAATCTGAGTAAGTAGGAGCGGATGGGTATCAGCGATTTACAGTGATGGACTAGTGCGTTTGAGCAAATTACAGTTAAAGGAGTTTTTGGGAGTGACAGGTGAGTTGCGCGCCAGAATTTCTGGGGAAAATTTTAACAGTGCTGAGGAAGATAGAATGAGGCAGCCTGTACCCCACTTTTCAATCAGTCTTTGAAACAGGAGCATACTCACATTTTCTGTACTACGATAGGAGCATTTTTCCTCCGCAAGCAATAAGACTGAAGGTTATTACAATGGATAATATCCGCTACGAAATGTCTAGTGTCTGTACCTGACTGAATGTAGTTTTAGGTACAAGCTACCTGTAGAGGTTTCCACTCCAACGGGAGACACTTCCGATTCCTTGGAAAGGCCAAATGACGTCAACCGCTGCCAAGTACAGTGGCTTCGCCTTCGGCGCCAACCTGCTGGCAAATTACAGTCGCAGCGGCCGCGTCTAGTAGCCTTTGTCACGCAAGCTGGCACTCTGGCGCCGGAGCACGCTGCACGCAGTTCGCGGCAAAAGCTGGCGCGTGCAGCCTGGGGCACGCAAGCAGGCGCCTGCGTAAACATAGCCCAGATGCGCCAGGGAACAAGTGGCACGTACTTTGTCACTAACTGGACATCAAAGGGAATTGTGTGTTTATAGTTTTGGTTACAGTACTCTGCACGCAACTTGTCATCCCTAGCAATAGGTTGTTGTTCCGGAAACTATTCCTATCTTTCTCTTTCTCTCCCTCCACTCACCCATAATACTACTGAATACCAAGGAAATCTGGCAAGTGACTAGACAGTGAGCTATCACTTGCATACAAGAAGAACGACACAATAATGGAGTGAGTGAGAGAGAGAGAATTTTTTGGAAATTTGTGGTAAGGTCTTATGGGACCAAACTACTGAGGTCATCAGTCCATAAGCTTACATACTGCTTAATGTAACTTAAACTAACTTACGCTAAGGACGACACATACACCCATGCCCGAGGGAGGACTCGAACCTCCGACGGGAGAGCCGCGCGGACTGTGACAAGACGCCCTAGACCACACGGCTACACCACGCGGAGAAAGAGAGAGAGAGAGAGGATGAAGCTTTATTCATTTCAGTGATATTTCGTTCTCGTTTTGTTTTACTTGCCTCAGTAAATACTGCTAACTTACATTTATGAAACTGTTCAGTATTTCCCCAGTGAGTGAATAGGAGAGTCAAAAAGCCCATTGTGAATCCTGGCCCATCTGTCAAATCTTCCACTTCCCCACTTCCATGTCGGTATAATGCATCAGTCAAGGTATAAACTGAAAAGAAACCCTGATAGCACCTTCTTTTTATTAACGCCACAATGAAAAGATATTGTTGAATTGTTGCCGCCCAATATCGGGTAGCACCTGCTGCTGCGTCCATCAACGAAACCCAGCGTCATCAAAATACAAAATATAGTTAAAACTGTATGTGTGTTTAGTGTATTTCATACACTCGTGGATGATAACAGAATTAGAGGTACTTCTACTGCTACGGTGAATGAAATAGTTTGGTGCTTCACGGGACTGGATTTTGCACTGATGCTGCAGTGATGGAACATTCGGGTATACACGATACAAGGTGCAGGTGTTTCGGTATTTTCACAAGTCTGCCAGCCAAAGTGGTTCTGGGAAAAATCGCCATCGCCAGCGATAACTGCGGTAGATATCGGCGTGATGATGGCAGGTGTCTTTGTCGACTATAGCAGACAGTAACATCATGGTTGGTTGGTTGGTTTTGGGAAGGAGACCAGACAGCGTGGTCATCGGTCTCATCGGATTAGGGAAGGATGGGGAAGGAAGTCAGCCGTGCCCTTTCAGAGGAACCATCCCGGCATTTGCCTGGAGCGATTTAGGGAAATCACGGAAAACCTAAATCAGGATGGCCGGACGCGGGATTGAACCGTCGTCCTCCCGAATGCGAGTCCAGTTTCTAACCACTGCGCCACCTCGCTCGGTGATCAAGAGTATCCGCCGGCCGGTGTGGCCGTGCGGTTCGAGGCGCTTCAGTCTGGAACCGCGTGACCGCTACGGTCGCAGGTTCGAATCCTGCCTCGGGCATGGTTGTGTGTGATGTCCTTAGGATAGTTAGGTTTAAGTAGTTCTAAGTTCTGGGGGACTGATGACCACAGATGTTAAGTCCCATAGTGCTCAGAGCCATTTGAACCATTTGAACCAAGAGCATCCGGATGCTCGTGTGTAACGCGGAAGTGACCTCCAGACGTCTCAAGAATGGACCCGCCAGTATTAAAAGTCGCAGAGCGTTGTCTAGTCAGTAAAGAAGCATTAACAGAAGAGTTCAGCGACTTCGCAGACTTGCCACTAGATATCACCAAGTAACACTTCCATCAGCAGGCGTAGACATCCCCAGTGTTTATTAAAAGGCAAGTGACATACGATAAAGATCAGTTGAAGCTAGGAGGTGACTATGTAAACATTGACAGAAGAAAAATGTCGTTTTATTCGTGGAAAAACTGATATTTTTGCGGGAAATATGCAATTTTCTTTGTAGTGGTAGTCAGATGGTGTAACGGGTAAAATTTTGGCACAGAGACAGTGGAAGCAGTATGAGCTTGCAGAGACGGACGGAGCGAAGAAGTAGCTTGCTAATTATCACAGCAGTATTGTTGCAGTGAAATACCAGATGTTCAGAGGCGACAACGATTGTTTCGAAATTATCAGTAGAGAAGAGAGGACAGAAGAGAAAGGATGTGCAAGAGACAATACTGAAGACAAAACATCTTGAAGACGAAGAATTGAGACATCGAAAGTACGAGAAGGGGCCATCAGTCATCACAACACGTGTGTGATGCAGTAGCGGGGGCTGTATGAAATGAAGGCGTTATTTTCTACATCTACATCTACATCTACATCTACATCCATACTCCGCAAGCCACCTAACGGTGTGTGGCGGAGAGTACGCTGAGTACCTCTATCGGTTCTCCCTTCTATTCCAGTCTCGTATTGTTCGTGGAAAGAAGGATTGTCGGTATGCTTCTGTGTGGGCTCTAATCTCTCCGATTTTATCCTCATGGTTTCTTCGCGAGATATACGTAGGAGGGAGCAATATACTGCTTGACTCTTCGGTGAAGGTATGTTCTCGAAACTTTAACAAAAGCCCGTACCGAGCTACTGAGGGTCTCTCCTGCAGAGTCTTCCACTGGAGTTTATCTATCATCTCCGTAACGCTTTCGCGATTACTAAATGATCCTGTAACGAAGCGCGCTGCTCTCCGTTGGATCTTCTCTATCTCTTCTATCAACCCTATCTGGTACGGATCCCACACTGCTGAGCAGTATTCAAGCAGTGGGCGAACAAGCGTACTGTAACCTACTTCCTTTGTTTTCGGATTGCATTTCCTTAGGATTCTTCCAATGAA
This sequence comes from Schistocerca americana, assembly GCF_021461395.2. NCBI lineage: Eukaryota > Metazoa > Arthropoda > Insecta > Orthoptera > Acrididae > Schistocerca > Schistocerca americana. The sequence continues at coordinate 377,269,069 of NC_060122.1, read as the reverse complement.
TCTCAGTCTGGGATCTGCTTTACCGACGATCAACTTTATATGGTCATTCCATTTTAAATCACTCCTAATGCGTACTCCCAGATAATTTATGGAATTAACTGCTTCCAGTTGCTGACCTGCTATTTTGTAGCTAAATGATAAGGGATCTATCTTTCTGTGTATTCGCAGCACATTACACTTGTCTACATTGAGATTCAATTGCCATTCCCTGCACCATGCGTCAATTCGCTGCAGATCCTCTTGCATTTAAGTACAATTTTCCATTGTTACAACCTCTCGATACACCACAGCATCATCTGCAAAAAGCCTCAGTGAACTTCCGATGTCATCCACCAGGTCATTTATGTATACTGTGAATAGCAACGGTCCTATGACACTCTCCTGCGGCACACCTGAAATCACTCTTACTTCGGAAGACTTCTCTCCATTGAGAATGACATGCTGCGTTCTGTTATCTAGGAACTCTTCAATCCAGTCACACAATTGGTCTGATAGTCCATATGCTCTTACTTTGTTCATTAAACGACTGTGGGCAACTGTATCGAACGCCTTGCGGAAGTCAAGAAACACGGCATCTACCTGTGAACCCGTGTCTATGGCCCTCTGAGTCTCGTGGACGAATAGCGCGAGCTGGGTTTCACATGACCTTTTCGAAACCCATGCTCATTCCTACAGAGTAGATTTCTAGTCTCCAGAAAAGTCATTATACTCGAACATAATACGTGTTCCAAAATTCTACAACTGATCGACGGTAGAGATATAGGTCTATAGTTCTGCACATCTGTTCGACGTCCCTTCTTGAAAACGGGGATGACCTGTGCCCTTTTCCAATCCTTTGGAACGCTACGCTCTTCTAGAGACCTACGGAACACCGTTGCAAGAAGGAGGGCAAGTTCCTTCGCGTACTCTGTGTAAAATCGAACCCGGTATCCCATCAGGTCCAGCGGCCTTTCCTCTTTTGAGCGATTTTAATTGTTTCTCTATCCCTCTGTCGTCTATTTCGATATCCACCATTTTGTCATCTGTGCGACAATCTAGAGAAGGAACTACAGTGCAGTCTTCCTCTGTGAAACAACTTTGGAAAAAGACATTTAGTATTTCGGCCTTTAGTCTGTCATCCTCTGTTTCAGTACCATTTTGGTCACAGAGTGTCTGGACTAGGAAAAGAGGAAGTTGACTGTCTATTACAGTAGTGGACTCTGTGGACTATGCGCTGAAGAACTATATGTTAAAATCACCTGCCATGAGCGCAGCACACAGATTTGACGGCACCAGACCACACAGATTTGACAGTAAAACGGTAATAACTAGATGCCAGTAAAATATATCATTACGTGGGCGTCCATTGCGCTTTAAACTGTGTCTGTATATCAGCTCAGTACATTCCTTTTCTGTTTACTTGCTACAGAGATTAGAAGGTTATATCAGTGAAGCTTACAGTGCAAGACGGTGCAATGGAGCAGCAGTGCCAATTAATATAATTTCATTGAATTAATTTGTTCATTTTCGGTATGAGTCGCAGCCATTTTAACTTCTTCCTGTGGATTGCAAAACATGTAATATACTAAGGCTGCTGCTTTTTTCAGATGATGCAGAAGATACATCTCAGGCGAGGAAGCAGTTACGTTCCTCTTGTGCCAACCGTTATTTTCGATGCATCAGTGACTACTTACGTCAGAACTACACATTACGTAGCAGGCTTCATGAAAATATAAATGACAGTAGAGAACATTGTATCTTTCGTTTTCTTGTCTTCCTGTGTGCTGCTTCAGTCATGGCTGCTAGGGAAATGCTGGGCAATGCCTGATTTCACAAGGAGGATCTACCTTATGAGATGATAGTAAGCAGCCAGGTACTGGCCACCACGGTAGCGGAGGTATTCCAGCAGCTTTGGCAAGTCGTGTGCCATCCTGTGCTGTTAATGGAGGGACAGAACAATGACGATAATAGCGGAATTAACACTATTCGGTCAGCCCGCTCGGAGTAACAATTAGTAGCGCAGAATCTGGAATTTGTATCACCTTCTCAGTGCCAGGTGCATATATTTTTGGACAACATAATTGCGTGGAGATAGCAGCGATTGGTTTACCTATAATCAATTAATCAAAATAACAGTCACATTAGCATTATTTATTTTGTTGCCAACCGGTTTCAACCCGCGATGGGGTCATCTTCAGGGCAATTTACACCATTTGGTCGCTTGCTGGAGTCGCCGCCCTGCCTGTGCACGGTTGGTGATTTGTTAGCAGCACACGGACGGAATTAAACGTACTAATGGGAGCTGATGGGACGCAGCAGGATAAGACTGAGCTGCCAGAGGGGAGGGTAAATTGCGTAAGGTGGAGAATAATAGTACGGAAACAGTGGGCGGAGTTTGAGCATGCAGAGACGAGCGAAAAGAAGAAGTAGCAGATAATTATCGTAGCAGCATTGTTACAGCGATACCAGATTTTAAAAGAAAGCAACGATTTTTTAGAAATTATCAACAGAGAACAGGAGACAGAAAGACCGAAGACGCAAGAGAAAGGATTCAAGAACTGTATATTCAGAAGAAGACTGATGCTAATATTACACACCCTACAGTAGCAATGTGTGAAGTGTTTACGCAATATGTTGTTATTGACATAACAGAGCAAATGTCTGCATTAATGCGCGTGTAACTTTTGAAGTAATGTATCTTAACACCAGAGCTAACTTAGCAGTCAGGATAACAGTTATACTGATCGATCAGAACATTATGACTGCTGACTTACTATCGACATAAAACCGTCCAGATGATAACAGCGTTAACCGCCGAGGAATGCTATCCGTGTGTAAATTGGGGAAGGCGCGCAACCTATCTGTGTTTGAGAGAGGGCAGACTTTGATGGCCCGGAGGCTCGCCACGAGCATATCGGAAACTGCACGACTTGTCGGGTGTTCTAGGAGTGTTGTGGTGAGTGTCTCCAACACGTGGCGAAACCAGTGTGAAATCGCGTCCAGACGTCTTAGGGTTGAACAGCCCACCTCATCATAGTAGTCGGACATCGTAGGATGGCCAAACTGGTAAACTGAGACATGTGGCGAACTGTGGCGGACTAACATCAGACTTTAATGCTGGCCAGAGTACAACTGTGTGTGAAATCACAGTTCACCGACCACTCCTAACGATGGGCCTCCGCTGCCGACAACACACGCATGTGCCAATGTTAACACCACGACATCGGCAACAACGACTGAAATGGGCATGTGACCATCGGCACTGGACGTTGCGCAATGGCACAGCGTTGTGTAGTATGATGAACTGCGAAACCTCTTTTATCAGGCCCATAGAAGGGTGGGAATCCGTCGTTTTCCAGGGGAACAGATCCTTCACACCTTCATTATTGGTAGAGGACAAGCTCGTGGTAGCTGCATTATCCTCTGGGGAACATTCACGTGGGCATCCATGGGTACAGTGGGGCTCTTGAAAGGTACCATGAGGGCCGAGGATTTTCGCACTGGTCGCAGACCACGGACATCCACCTCTTCATGACGATCACGTTTGACGACGGCAGTGGCATTCTTCAACAAGGTAATGCGCCATGTTAGAAGGCCAGGAGTGTGATGGAATGGTTCGAGGAAAACAGTGGCGATGGGTGTGCTCAGCCCCCAACTCGCCAGACATAAACCCTATCGAAGACATCTGGGATGTGATTGAACGTGGCGTCAGAGCTCATCTCCACCCTCCCCGGAATTTACGGGAATTAGGTGACGTCTGTGTGTGCAAATGTGGTGTCAACTCCATCCAGTGCCCTGCCAACGCCTCACTGCTTGCTTGCCACGACGTGTCGCCGCTGTTATCCTTGCCAAAAGTGAACATATTGTCTATTAAGTAGATGGGCATAATGTTCTGGCTGATTAGTGTAAGAGAGTAGTTCCTGTGTGGGCAAAGTGGAAATTGATTGATTTAACTTAGGAACATGAACACGGAATAAACAGGTCATTTGGCGAGTACAAGTAGGCCACTGAGGCCGAGCTAATAGTTGATATTATAGAAGGCCTTAAACCAGTAGAATGTTCACGGGTGATGTTCGCCCAGGCCCCTTGCACATTTAGGGATTTCGAAGAATTACATATCATACCGAAAAATTCGGATTTGTTGACCAAGGTCTGAAGCGCGATCCCCATTCAAGTATGGTAGGCAAAAAGGTGTTGTGACTGTGGAGTTTAGAGGGGAACTGTTGTTTCTCTGTGGAACGGTGGTACATTTCTGGAGGAGCTGTCGCCCACGGTAGAAAATAGGCTGAGTAATGTCAGTTGAGGGTGCAGCAAAGCGTGTCACTTTTGTTGTTGTCCCTGTAGGAATTAAGACTAGGTTCACGCATCAGTGGTATTGCTCGCCATATTCCTGCTGTGAAATTGATAATGAACCGATATGGAGGCTACTGGACACTGGTATCTCGTTGACTGCAGCCAGTGATGACTGGTTTTGCATGAACCAGGTAGTGTGCAAGTGGTCGAATTTGAACTGGACATTGTAGACTGGGGGTGGCTTTTCGTTAAGCTGAGAACCTGAGTGGTGGCCAAAGTGACAGGGAAGCTATTGCAACGCTTTAAATGGCCTTTTGAGATTATTCGGTCCGTGATTGCAGTCACTGTGTTAGTTAAGGAGTGCAGAACGCATGTACTGATCAGGTAGGACACTATTGCTACCTATCTTATAGCCGGTATGTCCATCTTTGGCACAGTGGCGACGCGTCGTGGCATGGAAGCAATGAGGCCGTAGTAAGTCGATAGAGGGGGTTGCCGCCGGCCGCTATGGCCGAGCGGTTCTAGGCGCTTCAGTCCCGAACCGTACTGCTGCTACGGTCGCAGGTTCGAATCCTGCCTCGTGCATGGATGTGTGTGATGTCCTTAGGTTAGTTAGGTTTAAGTAGTTCTAAGTTCTAGGGGACTGATGACTTCAGATGTTAAGTCCGATAGTGCTCAGAGCCATTTGAACCGTTTGACTCTGCTCTATACGATATTTGATTCATGTGTATGCTGAGCTGATTCTGTGTTTATCTTTTGGCGAAGCCACTATGACTTCATTATATTAGGACAAGTTCTTAAATAGATCTGAAGATGATCATTGCTGACCGAAACCGGTAGTCTGAGGACCTAACATTTGTGATAATAGACGGATATAAAAAAAAAAGTTGTTCACCTTCTGTATCACTGTTCGATTCGCGATCTAATAACGTCTGTGAGTTGACTTAGTGTCCTGTTTTTAACTGCTGAAGTAATAGTGCCTCTGTGGCTAAGGGCCATATATTGTAATTATTATTGTGGTTGCCGAATTCTGTGCTCTGGGGCTAGTTGATGTTAAAGCTGTTTCATTGAATTTTCTTTCTCAGATTTTTCGTGTTGTTGAGACAGTACCAGCAACTTTCTACATATTTCAAGAAGCGTTTATTACCAAATCTGTCACAGTTGCAGTACAATGTTTGGCGACTAGTTTCGAAGTATTTGGTTCATACCGAAGTCTGGCCTACGAATGCTGTTCTTAAAGTTCCTGACCTTAATAACTAACATCAAAATGGCAATAAATGCTTTGTAAAAATGTTCGCTAATGGCTGTCAATGTGCCTAATTAGCAAGTCAGAATCAAATTCAGTTGGAAAAATAAAACGGCAAAGGAGTAGCACAAGTAACTTTTGTGTCCAGAATATATTGGCAGAAAAATTCAACTAATCCAAGTTTCTCCATATCATCCTTATAAAGATGGCTAGCTGACTTCCATGTGTATTACTGATATGCTTTGTCTTTGTCAGAGCATCAAATATTGTTGACTGAAATGCAATTTTTGCAGAACATTTTTTTTTTTTTACAGAAACATGTTCCAGCACCTGTGTGACATATTCAGTGGCTGTAGCTTTGTTTCTGTGAAAAAATATAACACGAATTTCACTTGTGTGCACCACAACAGAGCGAGTCCCGCTGAAGACAGCAGATACGTGTTAAAATATGTCCGGGAAGAACGGAAAGAAAAACATATAGCATTTTGCTAAAGGATAAAAAAATATAATGCAAATTTCACTTGTGTTCACCAAAATAGAGCGAGTTCCACTGTAGGCAGCCCATAGGTGTTAAAATATGTCCAGGTAGAATGGAAAGGGAAACATTTGACATTTTGGAAAAGACTAAAAAATAATGTCTAATTCAGAAGTACGGGAAGGAACATAAATGTATCAAAATTGGACACGGTAGTTTGTTGAGGCGTGAGAAGACCGCAATGCGATATTTTATATGTTTTTGTTTCCAAAAGAAGATGAGAAATTGCATCTACATCTCGTTGGGTTATATGTCGAACTGTCTTATGCACACGCCTTCAAATATTTTTTATCGAATTTTCTGTTTAAAGTTAAGAACCACCCGTTGATTACTCTGATGAAGCTAAGACCAGACAATTTCATTAGAGTATTGGTGTGTTATGATGACACATCGCTAAATGATCAAAAAGAGAATCATGAATTAGAAAAAAAGAGCTGATAGAACGTGAAAACTGCTCTTTTGGTGTTTCCTCACTAGTCTGAAATGCAATGGTAGCTTTATAACAGCGCATGGAAATACTGGTCATCTGCCAGATGTTTCCGTCTGCTGCAGATAGAATATATTTCACTGTTGGCGCTTCGATCTTGTATTGAGTTAAAAAAGACTATATGACGGATACTTTTGTGACTAGGTCAGGCACGATGCAGTTCGAAGAAAGAAAAGGATACTAGAAGATGCAATTTCTTACCAAAAACGCCCGGATAGCGTCCGTTAAGTGTACTGGAACGGCTAGCACATTTCTTGCAGCTGTGGGAAGCGGCTTTCCAACGCCGAGATGAAACTTTCTATGTACACAGTCGTTGTTCCCGTTCACAGGAGTCCGAAGCATTTTTTAAAGAAGTGGATACACTGGGGAATCTTCCTACAGAGATACTGAAGGTGGGGCCAGAAACAGAAATGGACGCCTACGCTGGATTGTTTTCCGGTTCATCTATTTGCCCTCTGAATAAAGTCGCATTTACTTAACCGGTGGTTATAACTAAAGTGCAGTATTGGCTGTGGTTATTGTTTGGCAGTGAAACTTGTTAAATATTGTAATGCGTTAATACGAAATAGAATTTCCGCTGGCAACCTTTTAGTTTCAGTTTTGGCCATCAGGTGCCAATCTGACGTTGTGAATTCAAGAAAGTCGTATAGAAATGATTTCATACGTAATGGATTAGAAACGGAACGTGGGCAGAAAAAGTAAAACATGGTAAAGTCATAATGTTGAATTTCATACAAACCACTGCTTATACAATTTGTTCAGTACGAGCACCTGAGACGTCGACGAGATGCTGCATCCACAAAACGACATGATGAACAGTTGCCTACAGCAGTTTCGGTGGAATCTGAGCAATGCGTTGTTGAATATACACTCCTGGAAATGGAAAAAAGAACACATTGACACCGGTGTGTCAGACCCACCATACTTGCTCCCGACACTGCGAGAGGGCTGTACAAGCAATGATCACACGCACGGCACAGCGGACACACCAGGAACCGCGGTGTTGGCCGTCGAATGGCGCTAGCTGCGCAGCATTTGTGCACCGCCGCCGTCAGTGTCAGCCAGTTTGCCGTGGCATACGGAGCTCCATCGCAGTCTTTAACACTGGTAGCATGCCGCGACAGCGTGGACGTGAACCGTATGTGCAGTTGACGGACTTTGAGCGAGGGCGTATAGTGAGCATGCGGGAGGCCGGGTGGACGTACCGCCGAATTGCTCAACACGTGGGGCGTGAGGTCTCCACAGTACATCGATGTTGTCGCCAGTGGTCGGAGGAAGGTGCACGTGCCCGTCGACCTGGGACCGGACCGCAGCGACGCACGGATGCACGCCAAGACCGTAGGATCCTACGCAGTGCCGTAGGGGACCGCACCGCCACTTCCCAGCAAATTAGGGACACTGTTGCTCCTGGGGTATCGGCGAGGACCATTCGCAACCGTCTCCATGAAGCTGGGCTACGGTCCCGCACACCGTTAGGCCGTCTTCCGCTCACGCCCCAACATCGTGCAGCCCGCCTCCAGTGGTGTCGCGACAGGCGTGAATGGGGGGACGAATGGAGACGTGTCGTCTTCAGCGATGAGAGTCGCTTCTGCCTTGGTGCCAATGATGGTCGTATGCGTGTTTGGCGCCGTGCAGGTGAGCGCCACAATCAGGACTGCATACGACCGAGGCACACAGGGCCAACACCCGGCATCATGGTGTGGGGAGCGATCTCCTACACTGGCCGTACACCACTGGTGATCGTCGAGGGGACACTGAACAGTGCACGGTACATCCAAACCGTCATCGAACCCATCGTTCTACCATTCCTAGACCGGCAAGGGAACTTGCTGTTCCAACAGGACAATGCACGTCCGCATGTATCCCGTGCCACCCAACGTGCTCTAGAACGTGTAAGTCAATTACCCTGGCCAGCAAGATCTCCGGATCTGTCCCCCATTGAGCATGTTTGGGACTGGATGAAGCGTCGTCTCACGCGGTCTGCACGTCCAGCACGAACGCTGGTCCAACTGAGGCGCCAGGTGGAAATGGCATGGCAAGCCGTTCCACAGGACTACATCCAGCATCTCTACGATCGTCTCCATGGGAGAATAGTAGCCTGCATTGCTGCGGAACGTGGATATACACTGTACTAGTGCCGACATTGTGCATGCCCTGTTGCCTGTGTCTATGTTCCTGTGGTTCTGTCAGTGTGATCATGTGATGTATCTGACCCCAGCAATGTGTCAATAAAGTTTCCCCTTCCTGGGACAATGAATTCACGGTGTTCTTATTTCAATTTCCAGGAGTGTAGGTTGTCAGATCTGGTAGAGACCAAATGTATCTCTGATAAAAGCGTTCTTTTAGATACCCCCAGAGACAAATAAAAGTCAAATTGGATTCAGATCACGGTACTCCTGGCAGGCCATCTGGGTGTATTCTCTTCGAAGACGAGTGGACCGAGAATAAAGGCGCATGTGAATCCACACCAAACAAACACATTCTACGAGTCCAGTGGCTCTTCGTACGCAACACGCGGTTTAACAGTACCCCAAACCGGGATTTCTGTCCATTCACTGCATCCCGTAGCGTAAACTGTGCCTCGTCAGTCCGTAGAATATTTCCCGGCCACTTGTCATCAAGTTCGTGCCGTGCGCATCATGATGCTTCTGTTGCTGCGGCGTCTAGATCTTGTAAGAGTATCAGTGTAAAGCAGGCCGCAAAACTTTCCGCACTGTTGACTATGGGATGGACAATTCTCTTGACACTGCACGAGTTACAGCAAAGCAACCTAGGCAATAACATTCACCGAGACGGGACGCATTCCTCTTACAGGTGCCACACCAAGCTCACCTGTGTTTCAGAATGTCATCATCATCTCTTTAAACCAATTAATGACATCAGGACTCTCCTCAGACCTTTCAGTAGGTAATACTCACTCAATGCACCAGAGTAATTGCTGCCGTTCACACATAACAGTGTCACTAACAACACACAGTCTCTCAGTTCGTTATCCGTACAGTTCTCTGACGTTACTGCTTGTTAAATGACAGCGTACGTGTCATACCGTCGTACAGTGTACAGGGGAAGATTTGAACATGCTGGTCAAAACTGGAACTTTCGGTTTCGCATTAACGCATTAGCATATCTACCAATTTTCGCCGCTGTATAATAATTAAACCGCACAGTGGAACTCCATGGGTAGTAGCATTGTAGTTACAACCACCAGGTGTTCGTTATTAAATGAAATAGGTACATCTACAGGTTGTAGAGACTCGTCGGTCTTTGCATTTAATAACTGAATTTACCCTGATCTCGTATGCTCTCAAGGTATATTGGTTTCAAAGCTTCGATAACTGCTTACAACTACCGTATTGAGAGTTTTTTCGGATATTCATGAAACTGATTGACTTTCGGAGTGGCCTACGATCGCATAGATGGAAAAGTTAGTAAAGGACAAGCTGGGATGGTACTAAGCGACTGACAAATCAAAAGCTTTGTGTCAACAATAAAGGCTGATTACAAATACGCACTCGTTAAATTGCAAATAAACTCTGACAGTTACGTTGAGTCCGTAAATGGCGAAAAACTCAATTTGTAAGAAAAAGATGTCAGCTGCGTTAAGAACTCTAGCCATAAACATCTGGGAACAACTGATCGCTTGCCGCTGTGGCCGAGCGGTTCTAGGCGCTTCAGTCCGGAACCGCATAACTGCTACGGTCGCAAGTTCGAATCCTGCCTCGGGCGTGTATGTGTGTCATGTCCTTAGGTTAGTTGGGTTTAAGTAGTTCGAAGTTCTAGTGGACTGATGACCTCAGACGTTAAGTCCCACAGTGCTCAGATACATTTTTGAACAACTGATCGTGGTCGCTAAGCTCTGCATTAGTAGTCACGGTCACTAGGCAGTCAAAATTTGAGAATCTGATAGTGCAAAATTCTGCTACGTTGACGAACAGAAATGTGAGACGAACATTGCTGTCAATTTTCCGTTGCACTGAGCAGTGCGAAGTTGTCCACACTACTTGCAACTTGAATGAGATTTTCACTTTGGAGTGGAATGCGCGCTGATATGAAACTTCCTGGCAGACTAAAACATTGAGCCGGACCGAGATTCGAACTCGGGACCTTTGCCTAACGAGGGCAAGTGCTCTACCATCTGAGCTACCCAAGCAGGAGTCACGACCGGTCCCCACAGCCTCAATTCTGCCAGTACCTCGTCCCCCTACCTTCCAAACTTCACAGAAGCTCTTCTGCGAACCTTGCGGAACTATAGTTCCAGTTTCATATCAGCTCACACTCCGCTGCAGAGTGAAAATCTCATTCTGGAAACATCCCCCAGGCTGTGGCTAAGCTGCAAGGTTCGCAGAAGAGCTTCTGTGAAATTGGGAAGGTAGGAGACGAAGTACTGGCGGAATGAAAGCTGTGAGGACGGGGCGTGAGGAGTGCTTGGGTAGCTCAGTTGGTAGAGCACTTGCCCGCGAATGGCAAAGGTCCCGAGTTCGAGTCTCGGTCCGGGACACCGTTTCATATTAGCGCACACTTCACTGCAGAGTGAAAATCTCATTTTGGAAACATCCCCCAGGCTGTGGCTAAGCCATGTCTCCGCAATATCCTTTCTTCCAGAAGTGCTAGTTCTGCAAGGTTCGCAGAAGAGCTTCTGTGAAGTTTGGAAGGTAGGAGACGAGGTACTGGCAGAATTGAAGCTGTGGGGATGGGTCGTGACTCGTGCTTGGGTAGCTCAGATGGTAGAGCACTTGCCCGCGAATGGCAAAGGTCCCGAGTTCGAGTATCGGTCCCGCACACAGTTTTTATCTGCCAGGAAGTTTCATACTTGTAACTTCGCGATATAATCAAAGAGCTGTGAAATACGGGATTTCCCAGATGGTCAGATGTGTACCTTCATAATCGGCACCACGATAGCTATAATCTTGGCTGGTTTTGGAGTCTTCATGTATTTCCCCTTTTCCCTATCGGTCCACGTACGACAGTGCTCGGTGCTAATATGTTCCCAAAGGTCGCGCGAGAAAATGAGATTTTTCAGGTGATAATATATAGGGTTCTGTTGATCACAGAGATAAAAGGTCAAGTGTTTTGTATAGACCTTGGCCTAGTGACCATTTGTACAGCTACCAGAAGAATACGCACACTGTAGCTCTCCTACAGTACAGGGTCATAGATAAAACATTACACACTATCTCCAGCCCCGGAAAATTGAACAAACGGTTGGTTCTTTTGCTTTACGTGTGGTCTGGGGTCGACCATGGGCGGCTTGTAAAAAGCATCATTTCTTCATGAGCGCTTCCTGAGAAAACTCCGAAAACCACGAAAAATACCAGTTGTGGGGACGGCCACATCTATAATTGCAGTAACGACAGATTGATGAAATTTTGTACCGTAAGTTCTAAAGACGATATTTTTAGATGCTCTTCGAAACATTTTTGGATATCATTATTCGTTACAGAGATCCAGATGTTGAAAGTTACCGTACTGATGCATTAAACCGCAAAAAGCTGTTTTTAGCTGTTTTTGCACCGTGGGCCGCAATTATTTAGCCAAACAACCATTTTAATGGGTCAAATTTTAACTGTAAGTTTGTTAGACGTTTATCTAGAAAAGCCAATTTCCTGTTTTCAGAAATCTGTATCCTTTACTAGGTACATGCGGAAAACCATGTTCTCTGGGTGCCAAACGTACTTATTGTGACCATTTCTATAATTTATATTCATAGCAAATTGTCGAAATTTTTACCACATGTTCTTAAGATTATCATCTAGAGGAACCTTGAAATAATTATCCGTTACCAAGATCCAGAGGTTCGAATTTACCGTACTTTATATCCTGGCCGAGGTATAATTGCAGTTTTCACTGAGATAGTGAATACATGGAAACGGCTCTAGGGTTATCGTAAGTCACTATTTTTTCACTAATAAAACTTTATAAAGCGCTGTCCCCCTCCCCCCATGAACCATGGACTTTGCCGTTGGTGGGGAGGCTTGGGTGCCTCACCGATACAGATAGCCGTACCGTAGGTGCAACCACAACGGAGGGGTATCTGTTGAGAGGCCAGACAAACGTGTGGTTCCTGAAGAGGGGCAGCAGCCTTTTCAGTAGTTGCAGGGGCAAAAGTGTGGATGATTTAATGATCTGGCCTTGTAACACCAACCAAAATGACCTTGCTGTTCTGGTACTGCGAACGGCTGAAAGCAAGGGGAAACTACAGCCGTAACTTTTCCCAAGGGCATGCAGCTTTACTGTATGGTTAAATGATGATGGCGTCCTCTTGAGTAAAATATTCCGGAGGTAAAATAGTCCCCCATTCGGAACTCCGGGCGGGGACTACTCAAGAGGGCGTCGTTTTCAGGAGAAAGAAAACTGGCGTTCTACGGATCGGAGCGTGGAATGTCAGATCCCTTAATCGGGCAGGTAGGTTAGAAAATTTAAAAAGGGAAATGGATAGGTTAAAGTTAGACATAGTGGGAATTAGTGAAGTTCGGTGGCAGGAGGAACAAGACTTTTGGTCAAGTGAATACGGGGTTATAAATACAAAAGCAAATAGGGGTAATGCAGGTGTAGGTTTAATAATGAATAAGAAAAATAGGAGTGCGGGTAAGCTACTACAAACAGCATAGTGAACGCATTATTGTGGCCAAGATAGACACAAAGCCCACGTCTACTACAGTAGTACAAGTTTATATGCCAACTAGCTCTGCAGATGACGAAGAAATTGATGAAATATATGATGAGATAAAAGAAATTATTCAGGTAGTGAAGGGAGACGAAAATTTAATAGTCATGGGTGACTGGAATTCATCAGTAGGAAACGGGAGAGAAGGAAACATAGTAGGTGAATATGGATTGGGGCTAAGAAATGAAAGAGGAAGCCGCCTGGTAGAATTTTGCGCAGAGCATAACTTAATCATAGGTAACGCTTGGTTCAAAAATCATGAAAGAAGGTTGTATACATGGACGAACCCTGGAGATACTAAAATGTCTCAGATAGGTTATATAATGGTAAGACAGAGATTTAGGAACCAGGTTTTAAATTGTAAGAGATTTCCAGGGGCCGATGTGGGCCACAATCTATTGGTTATGAACTGTAGATTAAAACTGAAGAAACAGCGAAAAGGTGGGAATTTAAGGAGATGGGACCTGGATAAACTGAAAGAACCAGAGGTTGTACAGAGTTTCAGGGAGAGCATAAGGGAACAATTGACAGGAATGGGGGAAAGAAATAAAGTAGAAGAAGAATGGGTAGCTTTGAGGGATGAAATAGTGAAGGCAGCGGAGGATCAAATAGGTAAGAAGACGAGGACTAGTAGAAACCCTTTGGTAACAGAAGAAATATTGAATTTAAGTGATGAAAGGAAAAAATATAAAAATGCAGTAAATGAAGCAGGCAGAAAGGAATACAAATGTCTCATAAATGAGATCGACAGGAAGTGCAAAATGGCTGAGCAGGGATGGCTAGAGGACAAATGTAAGGATGTAGAGGCTTATCTCACTAGGGGTAAAATAGATACTGCTTACAGGAAAATTAAAGAGACCTTTGGAAAGACAACCACTTGCATGAATATCAAGAGCTCAGATGGAAACCCAGTTCTAACCAAAGAAGAGAAAGCAGAAAGGTGGAAGGAGTATATAGAGGATCTATACAAGGGCGATGTACTTGAGGAGAATATTATGGAAATGGAAGAGGATGTAGACGAAGATGAAATGGGGGATATGATACTGCGTAAAGAGTTTGACAGAGCACTGAAAGACCTGAGTCGAAACAAGGCCCCTGGAGTAGACAACATTCCATTAGAACTACTGACATCCAGTCCTGACAAAACTCTACCATCTGGTGAGCAAAATGTATGAGACAGGCGAAATACCCTCAGACTTTAAGAAGAATATAATAATTCCAATCCCAAAGAAAGCAGGTGTTGACAGATGTGAAAATTACTGAACTATCAGCTTAATAAGTCACAGCTGCAAAATACTAACGCGAATTCTTTACAGACGAATGGAAAATCTGGTAGAAGCCGACCTCGGCGAAGATCAGTTTGGATTCCGCAGCAATGTTGGAACACGTGAGGCTATACTAGCCCTACGACTTAGCTTAGAAGAAAGATTAAGGAAAGGCAAACCTACGTTTCTAGCATTTGTAGACTTGGAGAAAGCTTTTGACAATGTTGACTGGAATACTCTTTTTCAAATTCTGAAGGTGGCAGGGGTAAAATACAGGGAGCGAAAGGCTATTTACAATTTGTACAGAAGCCAGATGGCAGTTATCAGAGTCGAGGGGCATGAAAGGGAAGCAGTGGTTGGGAAGGGAGTGAGACAGGGTTGTAGCCTATCCGCGATGTTATTCAATCTGTATATTGAGCTAGCAATAAAGGAAACGAAAGAAAGGTTCGGAGTAGGTATTAAAATCCATGGAGAAGAAATAAAAACGTTGAGGTTCGCCGATGACATTGTAATTCTGTCAGAGACAGCAAAGGACTTGGAAGAGCAGTTGAACGGAATGGACAGTGTCTTGAAAGGAGGGTATAAGATGAACATGAACAAAAGCAAAACGAGGATAATGGAATGTAGTCGAATTAAGTCGGGTGATGCTGAGGGAATTAGATTATGAAATGAGACACTTAAAGTAGTAAAGGAGTTTGCTATTTGGGGAACAAAATAACTAACGATGGTCGAAGTATAGAGGATATAATATGTAGACTGGCAATGGCAAGGAAAGCGTTTCTGAAGAAGAAAAATTTGTTAACATCGAGTATAGATTTAAATGTCAGGAAGTCGTTTCTGAAAGTATTTGTATGGAGTGTAGCCATGTATGGAAGTGAAGCGTGGACGATAAATAGTTTAGACAAGAAGAGAATAGAAGCTTTCGAAATGTGGTGCTACAGAAAAATGCTGAAGATTTGATGGATAGATCACATAACTAATGAGGATGTATTGAATATGATTGGGGAGAAGAGGAGCTTGTGGCACAACTTGGCTAGAAGAAGGGATCGGTTGGTAGGACATGTTCTGAGACATCTAGGGATCACCAATTTAGTATTGGAGGGCAGCGTGGAGGGTAAAAATCGTAGAGGGAGACCAAGAGATGAATACACTAAGCAGATTCAGAAGGATGTAGGCTGCAGTAGGTACTAGGAGATGAAGAAGCTTGCACAGGATAGAGTAGCATGGAGAGCTGCATCAAACCAGTCTCGGGACTGATGACCACAATAACAACAACAACAACAACAAAGCGCTGTCTGTGTAATGGGCACTTCACGCACGTACAAATATGCGCAAAGTGGAACTGCATGGAAAAAATCGGTTAAATGGGTCTTAACACGCCTGAAAGGAAAGAAACTGGAAAGACCGCAGATTAAGTGAAACATCTGTAATAAATTATCACCCTTTTCAAATATCTATGATCCATGATCAATGAGGCAAGTATCCAAAAAGAAAGTAAAGCGAATGATTTTGTGTCAACTTTATATTATGCGTACTTACTTGTTGTTTATACAGGGTGTTTCAAAAATGACCGGTATATTTGAAACGGCAATAAAAACTAAACGAGCAGCGATAGAAATACACCGTTTGTTGCAATATGCTTGGGACAACAGTACATTTTCAGGCGGACAAACTTTCGAAATTACAGTAGTTACAATTTTCAACAACAGATGGCGCTGCAAGTGATGTGAAATATATAGAAGACAACGCAGTCTGTGGGTGCGCCATTCTGTACGTCGTCTTACTGCTGTAAGCGTGTGCTGTTCACAACGTGCAAGTGTGCTGTAGACAACATGGTTTATTCCTTAGAACAGAGGATTTTTCTGGTGTTGGAATTCCACCGCCTAGAACACAGTGTTGTTGCAACAAGACGAAGTTTTCAACGGAGGTTTAATGTAACCAAAGGACCGAAAAGCGATACAATAAAGGTTCGTTTGAAAAATTTCAACGGACTGGGAACGTGACGGATGAACGTGCTGGAAAGGTAGGGCGACCGCGTACGGCAACCACAGAGGGCAACGCGCAGCTAGTGCAGCAGGTGATCCAACAGCGGCCTCGGGTTTCCGTTCGCTGTGTTGCAGCTGCGGTCCAAATGACGCCAACGTCCACGTATCGTCTCATGCGCCAGAGTTTACACCTCTATCCATACAAAATTCAAACACGGCAACCCCTCAGCGCCGCTACCATTGCTGCACGAGAGACATTCGCTAACGATATAGTGTACAGGATTGATGACGGCGATATGCATGTGGGCAGCATTTGGTTTACTGACGAAGCTTATTTTTACCTGGACAGCTTCGTCAATAAACAAACTGGCGCATATGGGAAACCGAAAAGCCCCATGTTGCAGTCCCATCGTCCCTGCATCCTCAAAAAGTACTGGTCTGGGCCGCCATTTCTTCCAAAGGAATCATTGGCCCATTTTTCAGATCCGAAACGATTACTGCATCACGCTATCTGGACATTCTTCGTGAATTTGTGGCGGTACAAACTGACTTAGACGACACTGCGTACGCCTCGTGGTTTATGCAAGATGGTGCCCGGCCACATCGCACGGCCGACGTCTTTAATTTCCTGAATGAATATTTGGATGATCGTGTGATTGCTTTGGGCTATCCGAAACATACAGGAGACGGCGTGGATTGGCCTCTCTATTCGCCAGACATGAACCCCTGTGACTTCTTTCTGTGGGGACACTTGAAAGACCAGGTATACCACCAGAATTCAGAAACAATTGAACAGCTGAAGCAGTACATCTCATCTGCATGTGAAACCATTCCGCCAGACACGTTGTCAAAGGTTTCGGGTAATTTCATTCAGAGACTACGCCATATTATTGCTACGCATGGTGGATATGTGGAAAATATCGTACTATAGAGTTTCCCAGACCGCAGCGCCATCTGTTGTTGAAAATTGTAACTACTGTAATTTCGAAAGTTTGTCTGCCTGAAAATGTACTGTTCTCCCAAGCATATTGCAACAAACGGTGTATTTCTATCGCTGCTCGTTTAGTTTTTATTGCCGTTTCAAATATACCGGTCATTTTTGAAACACCCTGTATGTGTCAGAGTGTACATGTGTGTCAAATAATGTAAATTAACTCTCTTGACTATACTGACCTACAGAGTTCGTTTAATACAACCAGCCACCTTGCTATAGCAGGGAAAAAAGCACAAGAAAGGCGAATTTCACCTTTAGAAGACTGAGTGGAAAGTGGGCACCCAGCTACCTCGATTACAATTCCGCCTTCCTCACCAACAATTGCGTCGTGCGAATGTATTCGCGTTTTTTGTGCTGAAAGAGAGCAGCAGAGAGTCAGTGTCGGTGAAAGAGACAGCACCAGTAGGAGAGAAACAGTGATGATGGGAAAGATAAAAGAGAAAGAGAGATGGATCGAGCCAACAGCAGTGAAAGCCAAAGAGAAAGGAGATATTGATGGTAAGCGATACACAGTGGCAGTTGAAGAGAGATGGATGTAAACAGGAGCAGAGGGAGCAAACGAGAGAGGAGACAGGAAATGAAAAATACAGACGGGTGGAGACTCTACATAATCTTGGGGTATCTGGGCTCTCTCAGATTCGCGAACTTCAACACGTACATATAGGGGACGGCGCATTTTTCCCGAAATTTTAAACACGTGAGTATAGTGTTAAAAATAAGTAGGACCTCAAGAATTTTTGAGCTGTCGAGGTGTGGTAAATCAACGCAAGAATAAGGAGACAGTGGCAGTGAGAGGGTGAAGCTGAGTATGAAGGCTCAACTGCAATGTGAAACTGGGTAAAATGATTTAGAATGTTCTGTGTTAGAAGAGCGCTAATGTTCACATGCCAAAATTTTTGGTGAAGAAGGCGGAATTATGGTCGAGGCAGCTGGTTCCCACTTTTCTGTCAGAGATTTTTGCAGAGGAACATTCAGGGTGACAATTATTGAACTGTATGAAAAAAAAACGCAAATTAGTTACAAACTACAGTGTGCACACGCTTTATTCAACGTGTAAACGTCACTACAAATATTCGCATTTAGGTTATGACACGTTGATATGCCTGCCATCATTGGTGACGATGTGGCGCAGACGAATAGTGAAATATTGCATGATCGGCTGAAGTGTCGGAACTTCGATGCTGTCGATGACCTCTGAATGGCCGTTTTCAGTTTAGCAATGGTTTTGAGGTTATTGCTGTACTTCTTGTTTTTAATATAGCCCCACAAAAAGTAGTTGGATGTGTTATGATCTGGAGAATATGGCGGCCAATCGAGGACCATGCCAGTGGCCACTGGGTGTCTGAGACCTAGAAAGCGGTCCCCAAAGTGGTCCTCCAGGCCTTTAAACACTCTCCTGCTTTGAAGGTTCAACCTCCGCCCTGCATGAAATACAAACAGTCGAAATACATTCCATCAAGAAATATCATACCGATTATCCCGTGACTGGACACTGCACACCACACAGTCATCCATTGAGGGTGAAGAGACTTCTCGATCGTGAAATGTGGCTTCTCAGTCCCCAAAATGCGCCATTTCTGCTTATTGACGAACCCGTCGAATTGAAAGTGGGCTTCGTCGCTAAACCAAAGCATAACGAGCATTCTAATTGCCATCATGCTGAACGTCCTAACGCAAACCGTTCAAAGTGATGACGATTTTATATCGTATAGTTCAATAATTGTCACCTTGTATTCGCCTTTCCTGTGCTCCGACAGGAGCACTTTCCGCTGGTGGAACTATAGCTCGGTTTCACGATGGTGCAAACGAGTTGTCAGATTGATTAGTCTGCTGGACTTGCTTTCGTGAAAAGTGGGCTAAAATTCTTATCCACAGTTTACACTGGCGTTTCCTACGATTTTCCTAAAACTAATCTAGGGATGAAAAGACCACCGTCACGTTAATATTCTGCCGCATCCCTGTCCAGTTGGAATTTGTGCTCTTCTCTAATCAACTCGTCATGAAGTGCATAACGTCCTAACGTTCTTTCGTAAAATTTTGTTTACGTAAGACCATTCTACATTCTACATTTTCTAAATCGGTTCTGTTTTCCGGAGGATATCAACGTCAAGAGTGTCAAAACCAAATTAAAAATCTTGTCTCAAGAAATGTGAAAAGTTGAAAGAGTGCAGCGCTTCTGTTTAATAAGCATTATTATTATTATTATTATTATAACGGTTTCGGTACTAAAATGTGTAATTTATGATGAAAATTGAACACGCCTAAGCTACAAAGCGTTTATTGTACGACGTTTTAAAGTATGACAATAAATGTGATTACTTAACAATGTCAGTGAATTCACTCGTTGCACTGCAGTAATCGCATACTGTTCAGAGCCTCCTGCAACTTTTGCTACATGTTTTATGGGCCTGGTCTTGTTGTTACAGATTCTTATCACTACGATTTTTCTTTCAATTTTTCTTAATCGCACGGAATCATATATTTTTCTTCAAGTATCCGGAAAAATTAAGTCGATCATCATCAGATTGCTACAGAATGTATCATTGCTCGTTAGAACGATATACAGCCACATTCAGAAAAAATGTGGAGAGAGTAGGCACAAAGGGTTCAAATTTTTTTTAGGTATATGCCAGAGATACTTATAATCCTATGTTCATTAAAAAGAAATATTGACAAAAAACCAAATATTTTTCTCGGGTTTGATAGAAATAAATTTTTCGAAGCTTGTAAAGGGAAAAAAGTGAGGATTTGTGAGGAAAGTAGGAACCAATACATATTAAAAAGAGGGATACCAAAAGTAAAAAGCATGGCAGAGATGAATGCCATTTGTTCATTTTTAACTCGCTTAAGTTCCTTACATATTTAAATTGTGTGGCAGATTCGAAGTAGATTTGGAAGTTGAAGTTGTCTTTTATACCTGTCATGATCATGTTCTTATTCACTGAGCTGAACATGATTCACTGTGATGTATTTTTTTTTTTTAATTTTCCGCCTCCATCTTAGCTAGTAATCCTATTGGTAATTTTGCCACAAATATTAAAGAGAATGTCATGAACTTCAATCTAAGACTATACATAATAATTACTGATGACAATTATGATTCATTTGTACCTTCCGTTCTTCTCCGAAGAAGGAGCCGTAGCACTCACAGTGCTAGTATGCCACTGTTGTAGATCAGTCGCATTCACCCTCTCATCGGTTAGTCGTAATAGAATCTTTATTCCCATGAGTACATGCAGTGATAATAAAAATATGATAAAGATTTTTCAAGGTGGCATACCAGTGAATTGGTGAAAAAAAGACATAAAATAAACCAGATGGAAATATCCTGCCGGCCGCGGTGGTCTCGCGGTTCTAGGCGCTCAGTCCGGAACCGCGTGACTGCTACGGTCGCAGGTTCGAATCCTGCCTCGGGCATGGATGTGTGTGATGTCCTCAGGTTAGTTAGGTTTAAGTAGTTCTAAGTTCTAGGGGACTGATGACCTCAGAAGTTAAGTTCCACAGTGCTCAGAGCCATTTGAACCATTTGGAAATATCCTGTGTAGAAGTATGAAACAGGAATTTCCCTATAGATGGCGCTAGCCGCCACTGTAGCGCTCATGGGACCGCGTCTGCGGCGCCATCTGCATCCTGTAACGGCTGTTACGGCGAATGTCAACGCACAGTAACGCAAGTTCCATACATCGGTACCTGTTTCAAACCAGTAAACATGTCGAGTTTTGTACCTACAAACTACGATTTGCGGACAGCAGTGGTTTTCTGTCATCATTTGAAGAAAACTGTTGCAGAATCGCGTCGAATGCTTGTCGAAGCTTTCGGCGAGCATGCTTTTGGGAAAACACAGTGTTTCGATTGGTTAAAAAAAATCAAAGCGAGAAACCACCGAAAAAGTTCGAAGACAACGAATTGCATGCCTTGTTGGATGAAGATGATACTCAACAGGAACTCACGGAACAACTGAATGTGACGCAGAAAACCGTTTCTCTTCGGTTGGACTCTATGGGCAAGGCTCAGAAAGTGGGAGAATGGGTTCCGAATGAACTGAATGAAAGACGGCAAGCAAATTGAAAGAGCACTTCTGAAATGCTGCTCGTCAGATACAAAATAAAGTAGTTTCTCTATCTAATAGTGACAGATAATGAAAGATGGATACTGAGAGAATCCTAAGAGTCGTAAATCATGGGTGAATCCAGGCAAATCATCGACATCCACTGAAAGACCAAATCGCATTGGAAAGAAGACAATGCTCTGTGTTTGTTGGGATCAGAAGGGTGTCATCTATTATGAGCTGCTAAAACCCGTTGGAACCGTTAACACTGATCGCTGCTAACAGAAAATGATCGATTTAGATCCAGAATTAAGTGAAAAACGATCGTAATATGGAAAAAGGCAACAAAAAGTCATATTTCTCCATGATAACGCCCCATCGCACACAGAAAACAGGGTCAGGGAAACGATTGCGGCGTTCAGTTAGGGAATACTAAGGCATGTGGTTTATTCTCCAGACTTGGTTCCGTCCGCTTATCACCTATTTGCATCACTGGGACAGGCCCTCGCTGAACAACGCTCGCTGACTAGTTCGCTTCAAAAGAAACCTGTAGGAGAGGTGGGAGAAATGTGTAAATAGCAATGGAGATTATTTTGAATAAAGTATTTTTTATCAGTTTCAAACAACAGGCGTGTAATTATTGCAACCAAATTCCGGTTTCATACTTCTGCACCTGGTATTAAACTGTCTTCAGTTTCTTTTGAATTTTAGTAATAAAAATGTCTCCAGACATTTATTCTCAATGTAATTATTTATAACATTCTAAATCCTGAGGCAAAAAGAGAGGGTCTACATGGTCAAGGAAATCATGGTACTGAAACTGAATGAAACGAAATTTGTTAAGAAATGTGAGCTTCAATCCTACGCTTCGTTGTGTAACGATGGTTGTATTCCGCTAATAAACAACAGACTGTATCTAAGTGTTATCCGTCGCATCTCCTCTGTAGTTCTACTCCACAAACGCGCGAAGTGAGTGCGTATGGGAGAATGAAACATGTGATCGCACCATCAAGAGATTGTGTATAGATTACCTGGTCAGATGTTTCCCCAAAATGTAAGAGACTGTCTCTATTTATCACTCACAAATAATTTCATTCTGTAAGGGAGTTGCTTTACAGTACATACCTTGCTGTGAGCTGCGTCATTCCCAAGGAATTTGTGTTTCGTGACTTGTCAATTGATCTTTATTATTCATAGCAAAGTGAATTATTCAAAGCTGGTGTATGTAAGCAAACATAGGAAGAGAATTTTGTTAAACAGCATAGAAATAGCACACAGTGAACGGAAATATTATAGAAACATTTCCACAATTACATGACTAGAATACGCGCATTCTCAGAGAATGAATATGGAGAATCCTCCGTATCACCAGAATAAATGCTTCTGAAGCGATTAACAGCCAGTCACAATAATTAGTCATAATAAATAACTGTAGTAAAACGAAATTTTCATTTACAAAGCGTAAGGTAGATGCAACTAAAATAAGAAATGAAGGTAGTTGCGAAAATATAATTTGGTCTCTAATGGATAAACGTTAATATCAAGAAATAGGTTATCCATAACTTAAGGAACTTAATTGACGCACATCTATTTTCGACAAGCTCTTGTGAATCAGAGGTACCGTAGACATTTTTCTAAAATAAACAGAAATACATTTTGTTTGTAACTCGTAGGAGAGTAAATGAAATTAAAGATATAACTATAAAGTTTAATAGCTTCAACAGTTTGAAGCGGTCTTGCAAAGACAAGTAACATTCATATAGAAATGGCGACGATCAGAGATTTTATGTCCAATTAAGCTGAGTAATAATCCAGATATATAACATTTGAATGAGAGAGAGAGGAGAAGAAAGGGAATAATCTCCACAGTTTTGGGAAGCTATGTTTCTCCAGTAAGCAGGGGATCTAAGGACCAGCTATTTGTTGAAAAATAAGTACTACACTTGTATGAACGATAAGACAACGTATGGAACGGATAATTTCAGCGAAACATCCTTCGCAAAAAGAAGAAATTGCTTTATGGATTAGACTAGCTTTGTCTGCGCAAACACTGTTATTCGTATAGGTTATTAGCGTACTACTTGATTTAATGGTTTTTACAGCATGTCATGACTTACGCCGACAGCATTATTAGTGATCTAAGCACGACGTTTGTCGAACCAGTCACTACTAACGTTAAGGGCGTTGACTTTACTGCTGAGCCGTTAAACTATGCAAAAACGTTCGTGGCGAAACAAAGCTGCCGAACTGTAAAAGCACGAAACATTGCGGTTGTGTTCCTCGTTCTCTTTAAACGAAGCGTAAATAAATAAATTGGCTGCGCATAGGTTTTCGCCAACACTTTTTTTAATGGAAGAATACACCACATCAGGAAAATACCGATAGTTCTCTTCATTCATTCAACAAATCATCAACAAGAAATTACGGCCATTTATCAAATTCGATGCATAAGATGCAAATGAGTTTTCAGGTACTACAAGATTCGATCGTAGATTTGATGACAGAGTTTACTTTGGCAGGAAACGTGATATGTTGAAGAGGTGGTGGATTGGACTGTGGGTGTATCACAGAGTACTTAGTATTCGAAGTTATTAAAGATTTTTTTTGTGCACTAACGCTTCAAGACACCGTCAATATTGTGAGCACCTCGAATTCTTAAACCTAGAATCAAAGTCTATTTTGAAAAATATTTCTAGCTAAGCTTTTATCAGTTTATAGACGGATCAACACAATACATTACTGACCAATTCAATGATGTAAGAGAGCAACATACGAGGAGGCGTATCATTCACAGTAGTCCTATGACTACTGTGCAGTGAGCTACATATTCCTCGTATCTCACGAGTAGCTCTGCTGACAAACGGCACAGGAAAGATGGAGTAGAATGGGACCATGAACCATGCAATGAACAGCCGAATCATCGAGAAAATCGCCTGAACTGAGATGTTGTACTAACATTCTGTTCACGCTGGTTACAGGAAGTACGTGATCAAGAAGAAATATTTTATGAAAGAAACTAGCGTTGTCGGTTGAGTTAGGCCATCTACAGATTCAGTACTGAGATACGGAAAGGTGTTACCACTGGAGGCTGGTGGCATTGGCCTCTAGAACTTTGAGAAGAGTGTAACGTGTGACGAATTTCCATCGCAACCAGATGCGTGTGTCAGCGTATTTGTGCTAGGGAGTGGTGAATGAAACACCGCTTGGGTGGGAATATCACTAACGTTGGAAGGTACATAAAATATGTCTGCGCTATTACAAAGAGGCGACTCTTAGAAAACATTACTCCAGATGAAGCTGTCAAGTTTTATTTGGAGATATCCCTCTTGGCAAAAAGTTCATATCCTGAAAAAAGAAGGATAAGGACATGCCACGTAACCCACTGTTCGAAATGAGTAGACACCCATGACGTCAGAGTCAGTGCTACAGGAAGGCGTATTACAGATACAGTACACTGACAGAAAGAAAATAGCAGCAGCAACAAATAATTAACGCACAGCAATAAAACTCGATAATACATTTGTCTAGGTGATATACTGAAGCGATTAACATTGCAAGATCGGAGGTTAATATAAGCGCGAGATGAGCCATTGCAGACGATTGTGGCGAAACAAGCGCTGTATAATTCGAGAGATACGGAGGCAATCGAGTGTGCCGAGGCTTACCCTAGTTCACTGCCATTAGCGCCCCGTCATCATAAATTGCCTGTGCGTAGCATACAGAGTACTGCGCTATAACCTTAAATTAAAAATTGAAGCAGCTTTTCCAAACTTTGTCGAAACATGCTTCAGTATATTAATGCTTAAACTGTTAAATCTCAGAGTGATCAACTGAATATGTTTCCATAAACACGTTTTACGAAAAAAATAAATGGCGTAAATAATAAAACTAGAAAGCCAAAATTTGTCCAGAATTTACAAATTTATGTCAGAATCTACTGTTACAAGTCTCAACTTGGTTGGAGCAATAATTTGGTCGAAATCGCCGTTTTTACGAAAAATTGAAGGCGCTAAATATTAGACTCAGAAATATGAAAACTGGCAAGAAGCTTGAGTTTGGTGTAAAAACATTAGCTATGTGAACTCATTAAACTACCTCCAACAGATTTCCAGTAATCTACTGAAAACTAAATTTGGAACAAAAACGTACTTATTTGTAATAGATTAAGTACCGTTCATATTAATGCCAGAAAGTTCTGGTTGCAGCACTTGATTAAATCCATTAAATAATAAGGCTTTAACAAGTTTCAAGTTTTGATGTAAATAACAATCAATACTAGATCTCTTAAATATGTAGTTAAGAGGTCTTGTTCTACTGTCGATTCCGTTCTAAAAATTCTACCCGGCAAAGTTTAAATGCAGTCGAAATAAAACTTTTTCCGTGATTAAAGCCAACTTACCTACATTCATATAAAAATTACGAACATTGTGAATTGATACACAACAGAGGTATTAAAAAATACATCTCCGAGAAAGCGGCCATTTAGATGCAGCTACCTGGACATACAGCAGATGATGGCAGATATTCCCTCCGGTCGTCCGCTGCGCCTCAAAGGCAGTGACACACCCACTCACCAGCTGTTACGTCTGGTGGAGCCCGCGATGAGGGACGTGGAGACGAGGGAATACCCGGGACAGTATTCTTGGACGTCTCCCAAGCCTTTCACTCCGTGTGGCATGACGGCCTCATGTAGAAACTCTTTGTACTCGGGGTCCCAGAGTCGCACGTGGTCCTCCTGAAGTCATACCTCTCTGGCCGTTCGTTTCACGTGCGAGCCGATCAAGGGACGTCCACCGTCCGGCCTGTGTGCACTGGGGAGCCACATGGGTCTGTTCTGGGCCCTCTGTTGTACTCTCTATACAGCAGACGCGCCACGGGTGAACAGGGTCTGGGCTGACGACACTGTTCTGTTCAGCCGTAGCATGAACTCTCACACCATGGGACGTCGTCTGCAGCTCGACTGTGAGGCACTGGGGGCTTGGTCCACTAGGTGGCGCCTCAAATTCAACCCCACCAAAAACCAGGCGGTCGCCTTCACTAAGAGGAAGATACCGCCGGACCTTGCGCCACTTACCATCAAGTTAGGCCCCATCCCGTGAACCAAGACTGCAGTTTTCCTCGGCGTCAAGCTAGACCAGTGCCACATTCTTTGGATTAGGGAGAGGGTTGTAGGGCACCTTCGCGCCCCATACCCTCTGCTGAACCCGCAGTCGACCCTGCCTCTGCACCACGGCTTTATGCTGTACTTCACACTGATACACCCAGTGCTGGAGTACGCGACCGTGGTGTGGGGTAATACCGCTGACTCCAAGACAGCCACCCCCCCAAAGGGTCAAAACAGGGTGCTTAGATTCATCCTGCACCTACCTAGGACTTACCCCACGCAACAACTACATGAATTCACAGGCATCCTGCTGCTGAGGGACTACTTCCGGTCCACAACATGCAAGTTCCACAAGAAAGTGACCGAGCGAGGTGGCGCAGTGGTTAGACACTGGACTCGCATTCGGGAGGACGACGGTTCAATCCCGCGTCCGGCCATCCTGATTTAGGTTTTCCGTGATTTCCCTAAATCACTCCAGGCAAATGCCAGGATGGTTCCTCTGAAAGGGCACGGCCGAATTCCTTCCCCATCCTTCCCTAATTCGATGAGACCGATGACCACGCTGTCTGGTCTCCTTCCCCAAACAACCAACCAACCAAGAAAGTGAGTGAAACCTGCAACAGGCTCATCAGGGACCTGGGCCACCAACCACACCACCAGCCAACAACATGTTGGCTGGACCTTCTGCTGGAGTGATCCGCTACCCAACATTCTCAGGACAACCCCAAATCAACTGTTGGGACCTTCCATCCGTCAGATCACAAATCCCAATCCCATCACGTACTGCGTGAATAGCACACTGTGCTTAGCCTGCTCCAGGCCGAGCTTGGGAAGCTCGTCCAGCTGCTGTGTCTGTGTATGTGTCTGCGTCTGCAACGACACCCTTCGCACCGAGCTATCACTCTGTCCCCATCAAACACCGGCTTACGCATTGCCTCGGGTGACGTCACAGCCAGGCGGCAATTAAACGCATCCTCTCTGCACAAATAGGAACTCGCGAGGACTGTACGCGGTCCAACTGAAGTAACTCTTTTTGTGCTGCTCTAATTGTTTGCAATATCGTGTGGCAAGTGGTGAGATTATTTTCCGCTTTTGCGGAGAGCAATTAACTTTGGTGATTAGAGGTCAGCGCGAAAAACAATTTAATGGAAACTTACCGAAGAGGTCGCCTCTGAACTGCTACTAATTGGTTCAAATGGCTCTAAGCCATTCTCATGCGTCTGGCGCGAAATCTGAATGGACACCATTCTTCAGATGTAGAACGACACCTCCTAACTTCCGTTTATGTCGCAAAACTCTTCTTGGAGTTACCATTTTCTTTGAGTCTGTATATTTCCCAAAATTATTGCTTGTCACATTACATACAACTACGTATAATGCAAACGATACAGATTGAAAAATATCGTACAGACAGAGAAGAAATGGAATTTGCATAAGTGCAAAAGGCGATTCTCATTTGTAGCGTAACTTCGTACAGTCACATTCGATTTTTGAGTACTTTGTATCTTGCTTAATCATTTAATTACCACTCTGCATATAAATAATCAGCCAGGTCCTCTCACATTTCCGTACTTCAAAATGTACGTAATATTTTCAAGTCTTTATGACAAATATCTGGGGTGGTAGATGGCGTCATGGGGAACAACTTTTTGTAGAGAGAAAATATTTCACAACGCTTCAAATGGTGCTAGACGTCATTAAGTCTGGTTTTGCCCCTGGGAGGTGGCAGGTGTTAACGCTCTGCGGCGTTCGTATGCAACACGGTTTGCCTTTCGTCCAGTCATCTGCTACGCTTGAAAGGCGTTACACCTAGCTTCTAAAAAGATCTTTCTTCGTCTAGAGAAACTCATCGTTTTCTTGTTGAAAATTTCTCTAACAATTTACTGCTGTAGGTAGGATGCTGCACACCTACTTGGTACATCCTGCTAGATCGGTGAAATCGCGTCGTCCTAGGGCCGGCGAATACTAAACGACACCTAACGTCGCAGCGAAGCGTCGGTGAACATTTTGTAACAACCCATGACGTGAATTATCACCCTAGAGATTTGCCACAAAAACTTTGAAAGACCCAGTAAGGAACCAGGACGAAAATTAATGAAATCATGATGAGTAAAACAGAAGTAGACAGATTTAAATCCATTGATTTCCTGGCATACGTGCGAAGTCTGTCGTCAAAAATACAGGGTAAGCATAAAGTCTTTTACTGGTTATAAAAAGTTATTTCTATGGACCTTTGCTACATACAACTAAGTGATTTGCTGCAAATGGTCGCGGTAGCTCATAATGTTTTTACGGATACAGTTCCACGTGTCTATGCATTGCTTTGCAAATAATAGCTTGACTTACGAAGCTTTCGTGGACACACCCACACACTTTACGTTGCAGCTCACTTACGGGAATTTCAACCATGAGTAGTGTTTCAGTTACATGGCGCACCGATAATCTGCGACTTTATTTGTTCGCACCTTTTCGATGAAACTTTTGCGTAAAGATGGATCAGTACAGGCAGTCCGACATGGCCACCACATTCACCAGACATAACCCGTTCTTGAATTTTTTGTGCAGTTAAGGATGAGGTGTTCCGTTCACGAGTTCCTGATGTGCAATCTCTTTCCGCATGAATACGAGGTGATAACGGAAGAGATGTTGGGAAAAACGCGAAGAGAAATGGAGTACCACCTAGACTATCTGTGAGCAACAGACGGAACACACGTGGATCTGTGTTCACAAAAATATGCACAGTCTAATGTGTATAGAATACGTTTTGAAAGTCTACCGAAGAAAGACAACAGTAACGAGAGGTGGCAGAAATGAGGACAGCGGGAAGCTTACGTTGAAAGTTGGTGGTCACAAGGTAGACGAAGCTAAGGGATTATACTATCCAGAAGCCAAATAAACAATAGGGGACGAAGCAAGGAGCACATGAAAAGCAGACTAGCATAGACAAAGAGAGCATTCCTGCCACAGATAAGTCTACAGGTATTAAACATAGGCCATAACTTCAGAAATGGTTCAAATGGCTCTGAGCACTATGGGACTTAACATCTGAGGTCACCAATCCCCTAGAACTTAGAACTACTTAAATGTAACTAACCTAAGGACATCACACACATCCATGCCCGAGGCAGGATTTGAACCTGCGACCGTAACGATCGCGCAGTTCCAGACTGAAGCGCCTAGAACCGCTCGGCCACTGCGGCCGGCCTTAATTTCAGGAAGAAATTTCTGAGAACGTACGTTCAGAGCACAGCATTGTATAACGGTGAATTATGGACTGTAGGAAAGTCATAACACAACAGAATTAAAGCTTTTGAGATATGGTGCTGTAGAAGAATGCTGAAAATTAGGTGGACTTCGCAGGATCGTCGAAGAAAGCAACATACGAATAACACCCACAAGAAGAAGGGGCAGGATGTGTTAAGGAACCACGAAATAACTTCTACAGAACTGCTGGGAGCTGTAGTGGGTAAAAACAATAGAGGAAAAGAGAAATGGTAATACATACAATAAATAACTGAGAACATGGGGTGTAAGTGCTACTCTGAGATGAAAATCTTGGTATTGGGCTGTGTCAAACCAGTCAGAAGGAGTTTTTGGATCATAGGACGTGGAGTTATTGAAGAATTTAATGGTTAAAACATTTGGTGCCAGAAAAAGGTTTTGCGGTAATCGACACGAAGATTAGATGTACTTTTCGTTTCAACTGATACATAGTGAGGGTATCCTCTGGGATGTGGAACAAGTCAGAAAAATAAGAATAAACAACAATATTTATAAAATAAGAGCAGATAGGCTAATGTACGTTCCACATATTTCAAATGAAACTGCCCTTGTGGATGTCGAAACAGTCCAAAAAATCTAAATCTTAAGCATATTTTCATCTAAAATGATATAAAACTTATCACCAAGTATTAAATGTTAGATACACTTAGGGGCACACGATAATTCTTAGGCTACTGTAGCCGTACAATGATCATGTTACTGCACGAAATTTGTATGGAAGTCAGACAGTAGACAGAATTCGTATTATCTGATAATAATAATAACATAAAAGCATCAGTTGGTTCAGCTAAGAAATTCATCAGTGGAATAGGAGTTTACCACCAATAAATCCTTTACACTCTTCTCAAACTGAACTTAATTATTAGTTCAACTTTTTATGGCATGTCTTTGAAAGTGTTTACTGCTTGATAGTGGACATCTTTCTGAACCAACCTAGGTGACTTTAAATTTTTGTGAAAGATACTCTTATTTGTAGTACTGCTTCCATCAACTGGATTGTTGGTTTGAAATAAAAGATATATTTCAATGATAAATTTCATTAAGGAATAAATATATTGGGAAACATTAGCTAGCATCCCCAGTTCCTTAGACAGCCCTCTGCACGTTTTTCGGGATTGGAATACTTTAGCTTGGCTTGATGAGCTACCCCACAAAACAGACTCAGATGACATTATGACACTAGCTTTTTTATTTTTTGTCAACTTGTTTGGCGCTTAGCAGTTCTATGGTATGTCATTCCCGTTAAATTGATTATCAAGCTGTAACAACAAGAATTTAACAGTGTGAACTTCTTCTATCTGTTTGTCCTCATATTTTAGGTACATACTGGCAGGAAACCTTTTACAATTTCTGAACTGCCCGTAGTATGCTTTCTCAAGGTTTAGTGACAGAGGTTTAAACCAGGAACCATTTATTAATGCCTGTGAACATTTCATTAGCCGACCTTTCTAAGGTTGTACTCAATTTATTATTTATTGCAGTTGTTGTATCATTTAAAAACAAAACAAGCTTGGTATCTGGTAATGTTGCTAATGAAGGATCATTGATATACACAAGAAAAAGTAAGGGCCCTAAGATGAAACCTTGGAGGACAGCAGATGTTACTGGTTCCCAGTTGGATGGTGCCTGGTGGCTTAATAAAGGCCTCTTTCCTGTTGACACCCTATGTTTTCTATCAGAGATATAGGATTTGAACCATTTTGCAGCATTTCTTGTTGGACCGTTACATTCTAATTTACTTAAAAGGATAGACGGTAAAATGTCTTTAACAGGTCACAAAAATACCAGTCGCCTGTAATTTATTGTCTAATGAGTTAAGTACATTCTCACTGTTTCTATAGATAGCCTTCTTAGTATCGGAACGCTTTAAAAATCCGAATTGGGACTTCAATGATATTTTGTTTGTGGTCAGGTAGTTAAGAAGATAACAGTTTTATAAAGTTTTTGAAAATGTAGCCGGAAGTGAAATGGAATGGAAATCTGATGCTATTTCTTTATGTCCTTTCTAATACAAAGTCTTATGTTCAGCGTATTTCAACCATCAAGTAAATTTTGCATTGATTAAAAAACCTTTACACAAATAACTTAAAATGCCACTAAACTCAGAGGCACACTGTTTAATCAGATTTTGTTCATATGTTATCATATCCACTAGATATTTTTTAATTTATGGATTTTATGGCGGATATTACTTCTACTGGTGTTGTGAGGATACATACATATTATTGTACTTATTTTGTGGCGACTTGCCTGAGATATTCTGTGACAGCATCTGCTGAACCTGACAGTCCCATCTTTTCAGCAACAATTATGAAGTGCTTATTGAAAAGTTCGGCAACACTGCACAGATCTGTTACCCATGTACCATTTACTCTTAATTCTATGTGTTCCTCTTCAGCTCTGGTTGTACCAAACTATTTCTTCACTAAATCTCATATTTTATTTATTTTGTTAAATGAAGTGACTATACTTTTCTGATAACACATTTACTTTGACGTCCATATTCAGTACTTTGCAGTATGTTTTGTTATGACTATAACATTTACATGACAGCTGTTTCTGACTGATGGGTACAGTTTCCTTTTTTTCGTACAGTACACATTTACTCCTTGAGTAATCCATGACTTTTCAATGTCTAATCTGGGTTAGTCTTGGGGGGAAAAAGATTTCAAATAAGTTAAAGACATTATTAGTAAAAGTGCTGTATTTCTCATTGACAGTATGAGCTTTGTACACATCACTCCATGCTTCTGAGGAGTTTCCTAAAGCAATAAATTTTTGGCTTACTGACTACCTTAGTAAATTTTATATCCCAATCACTATTAACATTTAGCAAGCGGAACTGCATGTCAAGGTCTGAGAGGCTACTTATTATTGCTTTTATAATATAATTTTGTTCATTAGACATTTCTGTGAAAATATTATCAATGGCCGTCTTTGAGCCCTTAGCTATTCTAGTTGGAAAGTTAATAACAGGAATTTCCTTGAATGACAATACTACTGACAGCAATAGGTTCTTACTGGATGGGTTTTCAAAAAAATCCAGATTAAAATGATCAGCAACCATTAATACTCTTTTGTTGTTCAATAGGACAATAGGGCATGAAAGTGATTTATGAACAGATGAAAATTATCTGCTGATACTCGGTATACATTTCCTGTTATGAATGATTAATTATGAAATTCTGCTTGTGTTGTACATGCTTCATATGCTGCTCTATACTACCTTTATGAATGCGTATGTCATTAAAAAATTTTGGCAACTTCTGATGAATGTGGCAACTCCTCCATTCCCTATTTCTTCCCTACAAAAATGAGAAGCTAATCTAAGCCCTGCACACATCTATACTAGTGGTGGCACGATGTGCTCCAAGGAGAGAAAAACGTGAAGATTGTAGATGAGGTTATGTGGGATGCGACTCGGGAAGGTAGATTAACGCAGCGAATAAAGCGGAGTACTCATGTTTTCAGAATTTCCCAGGTGCGGCCTGTTAGTAGCTATAGTCGGTTCATGATATTTGCATGTGAATGACCTCCCTTCTCATCTGAAACAAGAAGCTAAACTGACGCTGTTTGTTGAAGATACAAGCATAATTATTAATCCAGTAAAAGAAACTCAAATAGAAAATTATACAAATAATGTCCATGGGAAAGTTATTGATTGGTTTTCTGCGAATGGGCTTGTTCTCAACTTTGAAAAAACACAGTACATCCAATCTTCTACTGCAAGGAGTACAGTTCCTTCGATAAATATAACACATCAACAGAAGTCAGTAGTCAGGGCAGAGCCTACTAAGTTTTTGGTTATACATATAATGAGAATCTTAATTGAAAAATTCATGTTTTGTATCTCCTAAAGCGACTAGGTTCAGCAAGTTTTGTAATCAGAATAATTGCTAATTTTGAAGATATACAGGGTTATTACAAATGATTGAAGTGATTTCACAGCTCTACAATAACTTTATTATTTGAGATATTTTCACAATGCTTTGCACACACATACAAAAACTCAAAAAGGTTTTTTAGGCATTCACAAATGTTCGATATGTGCCCATTTAGTGATTCGGCAGACATCAAGCCGATAATCAAGTTCCTCCCACACTCGGCGTAGCATGTCCCCATCAATGAGTTCGAAAGCATCGTTGATGCGAGCTCGCAGTTCTGGCACGTTTCTTGGTAGGGGAGGTTTAAACACTGAATCTTTCACATAACCCCACAGAAAAAAATCACATGGGGTTAAGTCGGGAGACCGTGGAGGCCATGACTGAATTGCTGATCATGATCTCCACCACGACCGATCCATCGGTTTTCCAATCTCCTGTTTAAGAAATGCCGAACATCATGATGGAAGTGCGATGGAACACCATCCTGTTGAAAGATGAAGTCGGCGCTGTCGGTCTCCAGTTGTGGCATGAGCCAATTTTCCAGCATGTCCAGATACACGTGTCCTGTAACGTTTTTTTCGAAGAGGAAAAAGGGGCCGTAAACTTTAAACCGTGAGATTGCACAAAACACGTTAACTTTTGGTGAATTGCGAATTTGCTGCACGAATGCGTGAGGATTCTCTACCGACCAGATTCGCACATTGTGTCTGTTCACTTCACCATTAAGAAAAAATGTTGCTTCATCGCTGAAAACAAGTTTCGCACTGAATGCATCCTCTTCCATGAGCTGTTGCAACCGCGCCGAAAATTCAAAGCGTTTTACTTTGTCATCGGGTGTCAGCGCGTGTAGCAATTGTAAACGGTAAGGCTTCTGCTTTAGCCTTTTCCGTAAGGTTTTCCAAGCCGTCGGCTGTGGTACGTTTAGCTCCCTGCTTGCTTTATTCGTCGACTTCCGCGGGCTACGCGTGAAACTTGTCCGCACGCGTTCAACCGTTTCTTCGCTCACTGCAGGCCGACCCGTTGATTTCCCCTTACAGAGGCATCCAGAAGCTTTAAACTGCGCATACCATCGCCGAAAGAAGTCAGCAGTTGGTGGATCTTTGTTGAACTTCGTCCTGAAGTGTCGTTGCACTGTTATGACTGACTGATGCGAGTGCATTTCAAGCACGACATACGCTTTCTCGGCTCCTGTCGCCATTTTGTCTCACTGCGCTCTCGAGCGCTCTGGCTGCAGAAACCTGAAGTGCGGCTTCAGCCGAACATAACTCTATGAGTTTTTCTACGTATCTGTAGTGTGTCGTGACCATATGTCAATGAATGGAGCTACAGTGAATTTATGAAATCGCTTCAATCATTTGTAATAGCCCTGTAGAAAGTAGCAAGCTAACACACGTTGCATAATTTCACTCTCTGATGCCACACGGAATAATATTTTGGGGTAACTCAACACTTAGGCGAAATATATTCACTGCTCAAAAGAAAGTGGTTAGAATAGTGTGTGGACCTCATAGTAGCACGACTTGTAGGCATCTGTTCGAAAGGTTAGGAATTCTTACAACAGCCTCACAGCACATTTGCTCTGTAATTAAATTTGTTCTCAACAACATGGACCACTTTAAAAACAACAGTGACATTCATGATTATAATACCAGAGAAAGAAAGACTTAACCTATCCTCTACTTAACCTATCTTTGGCACAGGAAGGGGTAAAATATGCTGCTGTAAAGATTTTCGATAAATTACGAAATGAAATAAGCTGTCTGACAGACAGCAGTAATAGATTCAAAAATAAATGGAAATCATATCTCCTTGACAACCCCTTCTACACAAACATGAATTCTTGAATAGGAATAAATAAATCCATAGGTATAATATATGCATTTTGTGTCATTTAAGGGAATGGGGTAGGTAATAAAATTTTCATCTTAAGAAAATGCCCTTGATTCGTGTGTGCGTTTCTTACGCACTCGACACGTTCCACATTATAACGGTTACAGCGAGACTGATCAATGGAACACGTAACTAACTAACTAGCTGGTGCTTTATGCTGAGTGGTGAGGAAGTATGTTTTCCATGATAGTTTTTCTTGATGGTTAATTCCTAAATACTTTATTGTGTTAGTTAAGAGGATAGGTCGACTGTAGATCGATAGGTGGAAATACGGACGACGGAAACGCCGAGTGGTGCAACCCAAGGTGGTGATTTGACTTTTCTGGCCATTTACCTGAAGTTTGAAGTATTACAATGGTCGACCAGGAAATTCAAGAGGAACCGCAGGGAAGCATGGAAGAATTGGAGGGTGTGATGTCGCAATACAGTATTGCGTTCACTTGTAAAAGGCTCTTCTCCTTGCCCTTTTTTCCCGAGGAGTTACTGGGAATAAAATATCCAAGCTGCTGTTGATGAGCTGTGGTCATTGGGTAAATACTGACAACAGATGCTGAAAGAGGGGGGAAATCATAATATCGTTGTTGTTGTGCCACCTCGGTTTTTTCCTGGTAGTCGTATATCTTCCTCGTTTCTCGGGCTGGTTGTTTATTTCTGCAATAGTACGTAGCCATGTAGACGGAAGTCTATGACCGTCACATCTTTTGAAATTGTTCTTCGTTGTTTCAACGGATTCACGAACTTTCCTTCTATAGATATTGCATTCGTATGTTCTTCAAGTCCATAACCTGGTCACATTTTTCTTGGTGCCCCGCTACCGCTGATTTTACATTTTATCTTAACCGTGTTGAAACTACTTCTTTAATTACTTTTTTGTTAAACACTGACCTACTAAATTTTCCCTGACAAAGACAACTCAAACTTAACTTATTCATTTGTTACCCACAATATACAAGCCCAACGCAATCTGAGTGTTACACATTGACAACATGACTTCCAATAATTAAAGCCAAAGAATGGCCCTGAATTGCAAGAAATCCTAACAATAATACAAATCCAAAAATATGAAATTAAAGAAATACGAAACTACCTCCAACTCTGCTAACTGCTTAAACTCATTTCAATCACGAAAACCGATAGTGGAAACCCCATTCTTTTTCATAAGTCACTTACCTCACAGGAAATCTTCATAACACGAACTAGCAAGCAGCAACAACAGCCAGCTAAATAAAAAGATTCTAACTACTATGGGCACTAACTACTAGGAGGCATATAGTTAGCAAAAGAAAGATGTTGTTGCAGAGCAAACAATGTATTCAGAAAATTTTACTTTATTTATGTTCCAAAAATTATGTAGTTGTCAATAATTCTACCGCCCAAACATTATCAACCATACGTCGATCCTCACACATTTCCTCGTGTATCATCATTTCATCTCACTTCACAATACAAGTCCTACTAGCACAGAGTCTCCACTAAGAAAAATATGCCCATACACTTCCCTATCCACTCGTTAACCGCTAGTCCGTCCAACCACAGAATCTCTTGCCGAGGGCGCAGCAATATTAACAGAGTCTCTAGCGCTGTCACCATACAAACGGGCTACTTCCAGTGTGTGGCATTCGAGCTCTTTGACGCCTTCTGTTATTGCCTTCCGGTTTCGCGAAGATATACATCACCCGTCCAAAAAGTCAGAGACTGACCCCATTCTTGGCGTATGAGCAACGTCCAAGCACTGACTACAGGTGTAGCTTGACTTATGAAACGTAAACAACACACGAACATTCGACCAGTCGATTGTGAGCGGGCGCTGTTAAGCATTGGAGGCGTGACTGTAGTGTATCAGTGTTGTACAGTCACAATGCACAGTGGTGGAACATCTCTAAATAAAGTATTCAAGACATTCTCCAGAATCCTTTGAAGAAGCTAAAAGTATGTCGAAAGTTTCTACAGCCATCTTGACTCCCCGAACAAAAATATTGACGCACTTAGAGCGAATTAATTGAAATGCAAAAGGCGGACAATTCTTTTCTGGAAAAATAAAAATCACCTCTAGTGGTGAGTGTTTGTGGCAAACGACAAAGTGCAGAAATTTACACGAAGGGACAATGCTTTGACGGTGTAACCGACATTCAAGAGAGTTTAAAGTATGGCTCGGTAGCTGCGAAGTCATCCTGCTAGATTGCCAAGCGAAATAGCATGGGGTCGGGTTTTTGCCGTCCTGGGACTGGGTATTGTGTTGTACTTACGTTTCCGTCGTCATAATAGACATCCCACGGTCGAGATGACACCTACCGAAAGCCAGTAAATTGATAAAAAAAATGATTGTGGAGGGATAGATGAGCAACATTCCAATTAAGGGCTTCTCTGACGTATTAAAATGGTTGTGTGAAATTTCTGTGTCTTGCACTCAAGTGGCGTGAGACACGTACAGCGACTGAAGCATTAAAACCACCACTCTAGCCTTTCTCTAGTCCTACTAATCCACCATTGAAACTTTTTTGACTGACGGGGTACTTTGCAATAACCGCACGTTACTTCATATATTCCCTCATTGTGGATGCTGTCAGGCATGTCCGTTGTAGGTCGGAATATTTTTATCTTGCGTCGACTGAAAAATGTAGTCCATACACCATTCTTCCGAAGGATTCAGCCTATGGGTCGTTACTCTAGCAACAGACGGTAGCTTTACATAATGTGTAGAAGGTTCTTCTTCTTTCTTCTTGTTTGTTTCTTTATGATTACCGTTCCATCTGAAGGCTGTATTTATGGTACGGTCTCCATAATCGGCGATCATCAGTATTTCCTTTTTTTTCGGATAGTTCAAATGGCTCTAAGCACTATGGGACTTAACATCTGAGATCATCAGACTCCTAGACTGAGAACTACTTAAACCTAACTAACCTACGGACATCACACACGTCCATGCCCGAGGCAGGATTCGAACCTGCGACGGTAGCAGCAGCGCGGTTTCGGACTGAAGCGCTTAGAACCGCTCGATCACAACGGCCGGCTATTTTTTTTCATTTGGAAGTCATTGAACATTAGTTTATCTAGAAGTATGAGACTTCTTTTGGAATACAGGTACAGACAGACCAGAATACAGTTAAAAAATGGTTCAAATGGCTCTGAGCACTATGGGACTTAACTTCTGAGGTCATCAGTCCCCTAGAACTTAGAGCTACTTAAACCTAACTATCCTAAGGACATCACACACATCCAGGCCCGAGGCAGGATTCGAACCTGCGACCGTAGCGGTCGCTCGGCTCCAGACTGTAGTGCCTAGAACCACATGGCCACTCCGGCTGGCAATACAGTTAAAAGAAAGCCCCAAGTATGTCTTAAGTATTTCTGTTCTCACCCTTAAAAAATGTAACAGTGAAGTTACGTGGTCATCATAAGATTCGCGCAGTTGAAGGCGCGCGTGTTTGAGGGAGCAGAGAGAAGGTTATCGTGTCCCAGATATTCGTCTTCTTTGTCCGAGCTGGAGCCAGCTAATGGTTCATCCGCGGAGGTTTCCAGATTACTGCTAGCTGTGTTGCCGTTAGCTGCTACAGACCGACCCTCCCCCGCTAAGCACCATCTGCGCGGTCCGGTCTAGCTAATATTTGCAGCAGACCCTAATTTGTTTCGGGGCATGCAAGGGTCAGGGGGAGGGCCAGCTGGTCGGGGGTAGATTCGTCCTGAGCCCCGCGCAGACAAGGGAAGGGGGGTGAGTCGGGGTGAGGGGGTGGAGATTATCGAGACGTGCAATATTTGTGTGCGCCGCCGCCCG
Organism: Schistocerca americana; assembly: GCF_021461395.2. NCBI lineage: Eukaryota > Metazoa > Arthropoda > Insecta > Orthoptera > Acrididae > Schistocerca > Schistocerca americana. Next base: position 377,229,641 of record NC_060122.1, on the reverse strand, counting down.
CCTGGCGGACCACCCCTTCCGGTATCGCCTTGGCCGGCGGCGGCGGGTGGACGCGTCTTTGTGCGTGAATGCGTGAGTCTGCGTGCGCAGGGGATGGGGCCAGTGGAGCTGCCAGCTGCCAAACACGAGACAAATTTGCGCTCGGCGGTGCGAGGCGCAGAACGAGCTCGGACCCACAAGCTCAATATCGCTTAGCCGAGAACGCCGCTTCAAAGGAGCTTTCTGCGAAGCGAGAGAGGAAAGGGTCGGCGCCGGAGGATAGAGTACGGGGAGGGGATGCCCAGACGGACTGGCCGCGGCGCCGGCTACAATGGCCGGTCGTTATTAATGCGCACCCAAGAGGCTTAACCAGTGTGTGTGCGAGGTCGCAGCAGAGCCGAGTGCGGCGCAGGCCGCATTCAGCGGCGCGGGCGGGCGGCGAACGCAAGTGCGGTGGGCTGCGGCCCGCGACTTAAAAAGGACTCGCGAAGCCAGTTTCAGCTCCTACGTTTTATGCGATAAAGCCAGCTGAGGATCCTGCGTTTACCTCCACTCCCTTCTCTATTTCGTGTCTGATCGAACAGACATTCATTAGTAGAGCACAGTAGAAGCTCTTCTTATATCAGCACAGTCGTCGTATCCTAGAGAGAAACCTGGATTCGGAACGGTCCAATTACGACCAGCTCCTAGTTCAAGTCCCAACAGCAGAGTTACCAGTAGAAAAACGAAGAGCAGAAGAAGAGAAAGCCAGTCCATCGCGTCGATCCAGTGTCTGTTGTAGCATCAGTTTGTAGATGTTCACTGTAAACACACCACTGCAGTCAATGAAGTAAATTTTCTGACGTACGCAAGTAATATTTGAGGTATGCAGCTGCCGAATTAGATCACACCTTTCTTTACGGAACTACATGCTTTTCTAGGTGCCGCCGGCAGCGGTGGCCGAGCGGCTCTGGGCACTTCAGTCCGGGCCCGCGCTGCTGCTACGGTCGCAGGTTCGAATCCTGCCTCGGGCATGGATGTGTGTGTTGTCTTTAGGTTAGTTAGGTTTAAGTAGTTCTAAGTCTAGGGGACTGATGATCTCAGCTGTTAAGTCCCAGGGCGCTCAGAGACATTTGAACCATTTTTTAAAGGTGCAATTCGGAACAGCCTATCTAGAGAGCTTCAGCCACCTAAAATGTGTGTGTGATCGTCGCAAACCACCGCGCCCCGCCGCCGTGAGAGCGGTTCCACAAACTTCTGCCTAATAAGACGCCAGATTTAACCAAAGAAATAAGGAATATCAACAGAAATACTTTTCATAAACATATTAATTACACGACCAATTTCGACACCACATTAGGATCATCTTTAGGCCACTACGCAAGCTGAATGGTAATATCCAACCCTCGTTTGATTAGAACAGATACCTTGTATATTCACTGGTCTCATGGTTTTCTGTTTACACGATGTGCGCGTTCCAATATCTAGCAAATCCAGTTGAGTTGCTGTTAATTGGCTGGAGTACACACATCATGAAGACAGAAGCCCATGAAACCCGTGATTAAGCATGGTACCTGTCCTAACATACCGAGGATTGGACATCATCATTCAGCTGGCATAGGGGCCTGAAGACAACACTGACGTAGTGTCGAAGCTGGTTGCGTAGTTAATATGTTTATGGAAAGTAAGTTTCTGATCAGCCGCAGTCGAACGTCCACTTCAATGACGGATCATCTAAAACATGATACAAGTTTTATCATTATGATTGACATACCAGATGTTGATCCACAAGCGATTCAGGGCAGAAAATAGTGCACATTGAATTTCGGCCGCACTTATCGCACACTAACATGTGTTATACGAGCTGTTCGTAGAGCATTTCTTGACCTGTATAACTCTAGATGAGTTGCAACGGACAATATATACGAGGGGCGTCCAGTAAGTAATGCAGACATTTTCTTTCTCGGCCATTTTGGGTAAAAAAGTGAAGAATCTGTCGTTAGACATCGTGGAATATTCCCGCTTCAGCTCCTACAGTTTCATGAAGTGCCGGTAGCTGGCGGCGCTGTACGTTCCTTTCAAAATGGTATATGTAAAGGAGGTGAGTTCCAAACAGTGAACTGTTGTTTAGTTTCTTCTCGCGGAAAACCAGTGCATCGTGGATATACATAGGCACTTGCAGAATGTCAACGGGGACCCGGCGGTGAACAAAAGCACACTGAGTCGTCGGGCGAGGCGTCTGTCATCATCACAACAAGATCACTCCTCCTTCACGGCGGAACGATAAACTATGGTGGACTCGTACCGCGCAACCCTCAGGAAATCTAATGAACTTCAACGTGTTCGTCGCTACAAAAATGAGTACGAACTTCTCCTTCTGCATGACGACGCAAGGCCTCATATATGTCTGCACACCCGAGAGCAGCTCACAAAACCAACTGTTGGGCCCAATAAAGGATGCAATCCGCGAAAAGCAGTACGTGGGTGATGGGGAGGCTATTGATGCAGGAAGACGTTGCCTTCGACGTCGACCAGTACAGTGGTACCATGAGGCCACAGAGGCCTTCCCAGTAAGGTAGCGTAAGGCTGTCGTATTGAACGGAAGGGTTTTGAAGCCAAAGGAGTGGGGAGTAAAATGGTGTATTGGAAACCTGAATATAGTCAACTTGTTTCCATAAAAAAAAGTGTTGCATTACTACTTCATCGCTTCAATCCCGTCTAGTATGAGGCCCGATAAACCCAAGATTGGGCAAATTTATTTTATTTAACTGCGTAGCAGTGCTGTTGTCAGTCACTTGAGGGTGGGACGTAGTGCGCACCACCTGTCTGTAAGCTGTGTATGCTTTGTTGTTGTGGAGGTGAGTGTGTGTCGTCTTTTATAATTATTTGTGTATCGTATTTTCCAAACTGGTGACCAATATAGCATTTGCCTAAACGAGCAACCTCCTAAACCTCGTAAAATCCAACCTCAGTTCCAACTCATTGTTGAGCCAGGATCTTTTCAAACAAATAACAGGCTAGCTAGTAGAGGACAGAGGGAGTCTCAATTCCCCAAATGGAAATATTTGGAAGGGATTTCGCGGTATCAGCATTTGCCGTATCAGCATTTGCCGTACAACCCATACAAATCTCCCTAATAGAAACGGTTTAATTTTATTCTGTAACAATATGTCCCAAACAATAATCTGAAAGCGAACTGTATGAGAAAGTATATTTTTTTATGTGTGTATAGGACAGAGTCGCTGATTCTCTCGTATCTGTGTCGCTGTCACAGCAACGAAGTTGCCGATGGCAACATAGTTGTCGCATTGTGAGCTGCAGAGCCGGTCTCTTGCTACACTGATTGCGAGATGCGATAAAGCGGCGCGTTTTGCGCCTAGACTAGAGTGCCCTTGGATACGGAACAGTTGCGAGGTCAATATCACTCTCCCACGGGGATACCGAAGTCACAAGTCACAAAGACAAACAGGCAGCAAGTCGAATTGCTCTTATTGAGTTTCACATTTCATAATGCTCTGAGACACGAGGTTCCTTCTAATATGCGAATATTTTGTGTGTATGATACCATAATAAGCAATTCCGATAAAAAGAAGCTGTTGGCATTATTTAAGAGAGAACCCTTGCTTAGGTAGTCTTTGTCTGGAATATCCCAAACAGTTGGCAGTCCAGTGTGGGCATGGATCAATCTTGATCGTAAAAAGGAACAAAATGATGGAGGCACGGTATTGTAGAAACGTTCTTAACGTTCATATTTGCAGAATCCTAGACCATCCCTTATGAAAATCGTGACATCCCGGGAGGAAACGTAACATTTCTCAGAAAGTTGGTATCGATTCAGAAAAGAAAACGTGCGTATATAAAACAAAGATTTCTTGTTTGAAATCAAATGCCGTGTGGCTAGGGCATCCCGTCGGGTAGACCGTTCGCCTGGTGCAAGTCTTTCGAGTTGATGCCACTTCGGCGACTTGCGTGTCGATGGGGAATTAAATGATGATGATAAGGACAACACAACACCCAGTCCCTGAGCGGAGAATATCTTCGACACAGCCGGGAATCGAATCCGGGCCGTTAGGTTGTTACATTCCGTCGCGCTGACAACTCAGCTACCAGGGGTGGACTCTTTCTTTTTAAATACACTATATTTTTGAAATATCAGATGCACGTGGTTACACAGTTTCCGCCTTACTGCCCTAACAAAAGGTGTTCTTTACTGAACCATGCTATCGACGGAATAGCAAAGTCTGAACAGAGAAACAGAGTATTTCTTGGTAAAGGAACGGCTTTGTACTGCAGGTGAAATGTACAAGGAAGAAAATACAACATCAACAGCCCCACAGGTAAGTTCCGTATACACCATAGTTCAGTCATAGGATATCAGCAACACTACCATATCGTTCGCTGTCGAAAGCGTTGTCTGCAGGCTGGTTGCGAAACCGCCTCTCGCTATTAAAGAGAGTAAGAAATAACGCGAGTTAGTTATCTATCAGTGTCTCTCCCCCAATGAACCTCACTAATTAAACTGTGCGCAGAGGAGTGAATGAACGCTAGTTTTCAGCCAAGCAATGGATCAATGGGTGGGGGTAACCACATAGTTTCCTTAATTATGACAAGGATGAATAGTTATAAAATGAAATTCAAAGTTACGATAAATGCCTGAGTTTATTAGAGCAAACTGATTTTGTTGAAAACATTAACAATTACATCAGTAGATGTTATTACAGATGCAGTGACAATAATGATAACTACAAAACAAGATAAAACTGAAGTGACTTATGGTTGGAAAAGCTCAGGAAGGGATGCGTTTGTTGGTAAGTTAGCTCTCTAACACATTAAATTTTAACTGACTCGACAACAGCGATTGCATTCGTGCTTGGAATGTAATTGAAGTTGTTGTGCAACTGTGCCAACCACAGCGGCCAAGCAGAAATTAACTGCGCAATTAATGACGGTTATTCAATTTGTAGCGACCTATAACGCCAGTGTAACCTGTAAATCTCGCCATCGTTGTAATGTGAAAGCTCTGGATGCGGCAGACGCCGATGGCTTGCTAAGCCCGGCAGTGTGGACTACGCTGCTGGATCGCCCTTGGACGATCCCTGACCTATGAGTCTGCTGGTGAAATCTCCTCATGGAGCATTGTGACCAGCAAGTAAGTGCTCCAGCTGCATGCGGAACCCGAAGTGTTACCGACTGGTTTTCTGCGAATGGTCTAGAGATGGGCAAAGTCGTTCATCCTTGCTCTTGTCTGGGAACCGTTCATTTTTACTCGTTCACCGTTCGTTGTGCTTGGTATATGGTTCTTATGAAAAATTTAAAATTAGTAGCATAAGTGACTGAAGACTCAAAGCGCCAAGAGGGGACACTTGCCTCCCCCCTGGAGTACAGTTTTATTCATAACAGAATTCTCACACACTTTTAATTTTCGTGATTCTGCAAAACTGAAGCGTTATGTGGCTGATCGCTATGAAATAATATAAGGCGGCTCACCAGAAACTGGACCCGAGTACAGACTGCTCGCCAATTACGCACGATTTGTTGACCGCTACGAGCAGAATAAATAAACATGTAATAACAGGCAGTGAAGAAATAACAAATAAGCTAATGCAAACAGCTTCTAGATAATAGATGACGATTGGTAAACGACAATGACCAGTCTAGTACTCGGGGCCGATTTTCCGTCCGCCACCCTGTACCACTGAAATAATATTGTAGGAGTTATCATATTCTCTTTACAAAATGTGACACCATACACTCGATTACGAAGCGCGGGCTTCATTCGCTTGTAAGTCGGTCTGCCTTCCATTACAGTGAACATCCTCTTTTGTCTTGGATCAAAAAATGACGGAAAATGGACACTCGTGTGTGCCGTGCCGACGTCCTTTGCATGTGTAATAACAAAAAAATCTTGCCTTTTTACAAGTATTTCTTCTTTTGTTTATCGAAGTAGTGACGTAAGCTGATCCGCTGTTTTGTTACCCGAAAAGATGTATGTATTACATATCTCGTAATGTTTATGTAATTTACGTAATTATAAAATACATTAAGCGGTCGGGGACGCTGAATAGAATACGAAAAGAACCAGAAGTCCAGAGTTCAAAAAAGGTTTGAAACAGATGTAGAATGTGTGTGTGAAGCGAACTAAACGGACATCTCGATACTGAACTATGAGCAGTGGGCAGTGGAACTGCCACGAGTGGCCACGCGAAAGAAGACGTGTCCGGCCGAGCGAGGCCGAGACGGAGACAGACGGGAACGGGACCGAGGCTGGAACGAGACCGGCCGACGTGCCGTTCGGGAACGAGACCGACCGTTTACCGTTCCCGGGAACTATAAAAAAGAAGCCGCGACCGAAGTGAACTATAAAAGACCGCTCCTTAGAATTCGTTCCTCGCTCGTTCCGTTAATCTTCGTGAACAGTTCCTTTGGACTCGTTAGTTTGCGAACGACCCATCTCTGGAATTGTTTCACCTTCAATTTTAAGAAGACACAAAATATTCAGTTCTGCACATTTAGGGGTAGTATACAAGTGATAAATGTAACACGTGATGAGAGAATAATAAAGACGGTGGAACCTTGAACACTTCATAGGTCCATGCTAATGAAAATTTAAACTGGAAAAGTACATTTTGGAACTCCTAAACTTAGTTCAGACACATTTGCACTGAGGATAATTACAAATCTTGGGGAGAGACGAATAAGTAGGTTGACATATTTTGTATATTTTTATTCAATGTGGAAAATGTTCTGAGGTAATTCTTCTTTAAGAAAGAAAGTCGTCACTGTTCAAAAGCGTGCTGTAAGAACAATATGTGGTCTCACCCACGATCGTCTTGCAGACGATTGTTTCAGAAGTTGTGCATTCTTACTATTGCTTCACAGTATATTTACTCCCTCACGAAATTTGTTGTAAATAATCCTCTACATTTCGAAAGGAATGATATTGTACGTAATCACACAACCAAAAGGAAAAATGACATACTATTCCACATTAAAGTTGTCTTTAGCATAAAAAGGAGTGCATAATGCTGCAATTAAACTTTTTTATCACTTATCCAGTGGTGTTAAATGTCTGACAGACAGCAAAGTAAAATCTGAAGAAAAGAAAAAAAAACTGGATAAGTGTCTCCTTGACATCTCCTCTATTCCGTAGAAGAATTTCTATTATTGTAATGCGTAAAATGTGTTAGGTAGGAATTACTAACTCACATCTGCATGTTTTAAAGAATTACAATTTTAGCCGTATAGATGTTCAACATGTAGCCATACTTACAAATTAATTTGCGATGTGAATGTGAAATGACTCATTCCACATCATTATAATTTTTTGCGCAAAATGATCAATGGAACATAAAACTATCCCAGTAGCTAATGTGTACGTGAACTCACGAACAGTCTTTGCTACGGTAATCTGTGTCCTCTGCCCGATCTATGGTGTAACAGCTCCGAGCTCAGTTGCGGCCGTTCGTCTTAATGACGGCCATTTGGGTGAGCGGAAGCTCGACCGATAGGAATTTTTACGCGGCCAGAGTGTGTAGTATGGTCCGCACTTTGAAGGGCAACAAAAGGTTCTAGTGAGTGCTATTCCGTTGCGTCTTTGGTGTGCTGTGGTTGGAAAGAGGAGGTGATATATTGAGGGAGAAGGAGTGTGGTTGATCTGATCTGGGTGATCTTTTTTTATGTGGAAGTTTATAAAAAGAATTACGTCCTGCATTTCTCTGTGTAGGAACGACGAAAGGCAAATCAGTATTTTCCGCAGAGCGTAGCTTGGCCAGCCGTATTGATGCATGATGTTCACGTCTCTTCTGAGCCGCTGTGAGCAGTAGATGGAAGAGACGGTTTCGGTTAGTGAGGGTCAGAATTTGTTTTTCCATACCTTGCATTTCATTCATAACCGAACTAAACAATATACGTCCTTCATTCGCCAAACGATTCGTTGCACTTTCGTGGGTTTCACGAGTATTATGTGAACGAAGTCTTCATCTTGCAGCGTATAGCCACTGTTTGGTTCTTATAATACTGATATCGTGTATTCACGTGAAACGATTGTATTTCAGGCTTTCAATAATTACCATCTCATATGACATCACTCGACAGTTATTCACACGCCTTCGCATCATTAAACTTAGAATACACGCGTATAAAAATCCTCTTAAAAGAAACGTGTAACTATGATCTAATAAATTATTCAGTACTATGGATCCAGCCGGGATGATTTGCTTTCAGAACGGTTACTTGCTCACTAGGAACTATTTTTCATGTTTCGCGTACGATCAGCGTGCATTTATTTGCAGTATTTGTAGTAACCCGCGCGCGAATAGCCGAGCGGTCTTAGGCGCTGCAGTCATGGACTGTGCGGCTGGTCCCGGCGGAAGTTCGAGTCCTCCCTCGGGCATGGGTGTGTGTGCTTGTCCTTAGGATAATTTAGGTTAAGTAGTGTGTAAACTTAGGGACTGATGACATTAGCAGTTAAGTTCCATAAGATTTCACACACATTTGAACACATTTTGAACATTTGTAGTAATTTCCTTACATGTTGCAGAAGATGGGTTTTCGTCGAGATCTCCTGAGAAGCAGATGGCATGTTATGTCCCAGACGATACTCCTTGAATGTTCAGTATTTTCAGTTTCTTGTATAAAGATACTTAGGATCACATCTAGTAGTCAAGCATACTGACTGCACATGTTTTGCCTATATGGTGGGACACGTTAAACTTTTTTAAGGACAAATCGTAATTCAGTCGTTTGGAAACTTAGTTGTTAAAGTGAATTAAGGGGCGATTTTCACGCAGGGCACCGTGTTCCGACTGTGCCTAGACTGTAATCCAGCTGTGCCGCGTCACGTGCATTCCCACCTAACTTACTTTGTGCAAGCTGTATTCAATCACCAATAGAGCAAACAGACGAGGATGCTGTTTTGGCTCTCCGCACTTACTCAGTTTTGTTGAGGAGAAAACAGGAAATGGAAAGAAAGAAACGCCGTTAATGCATTTACCCTCTGTTCACTGATGATCCTGTGAAATTCGAGGAGTATTTTAGAATGAGTTTTATTAACGTCTAGAATTTATTGCAATACATTCTACCTGAGCTTCAGGAAAAGCACACGAAATGGAGAAAGTGTATTTCAGCCGAGGAAAGACTGGCTGTAACACAAGGACAAGAACTTTCAGTTGAACTTACCAGTAATTTTGTGCATAATTGGGTATTATTTATTTAAACATATATCACTGATTACTTATTTTTTTGTTCACTCTATTGATTTATTTCAATTTACCGTTTTGTAGATGTATTGCCACTGGGAATTCTTAAGTTTCTATGAACTTCGGTTGCAGAGCATCCCCTGCATCAGTTCATCGGCTCATCATTTCCACCCGTAACCATCTGGAAGCTTCGATCACCTCTTGATATGCCGCAGCCTACTGAAGCAGAGTAGAAGAAGTTTGCTAAGGATTTTCGCGAAATGTGGTTGTTTCCTAACTCTATAGCTGCAATCCAAAGTAAACATATGTTCATACAAACTTCGCAAAACAGTGGAAATCTAGAGTTATCAAGAGTCTTTTTCAATAGTTCTAGGCGGGCCAACGAGGAACAACCGTTTGTTGTAATTGGAGATGCCGCGTTATCCCTGAAAAAATATGTAATGAGACCATACGCTCGAAAGGAAGTCTCGCTAATCGTCTCAGAGCCTCTCACGTACCAAATGAGTTGTAGAGAATTCCTTGAAATATTTGTTCAAAGATTTTGAGTGCTATACAGCCGACTACAAGTCGAAGCTGAAAGTGCTTATATGACTGTTCTGAATATTCTTGTGTCACATAACTTTTTGAGAAATTATATTTGGTTCAAATGGCTCTGAGCACTATGAGACTTAACATCTGAGGTCAACATTCCCCTAGAACTTAGAACTACTTAAACCTAACTAACCTAAGGACATCACACACATCCATGCTCGAGGCAGGATTCGAACCTGGGACCGTAGCAGTCGCGCGGTTCCGGACTGAAGCGCCTAGAACCGCATGGCCACCGCGGGCGGCAGAAATTATATTTCACAAGATGAAATGGCTAACGACACTTTTACCACACAAACTACGTTCGAACCCTTACAACGTGTAGGCTCTCACGCTAGTTCAGACGCTAGTTAAGTTCCGCGAAAATCTGAACTTCATTTTACTGAAGCTGGGCAAGTTCATTGGCAGGAATTCAAAATTTGTGATAAATTTGGGTTGTTGGTTGATCTAGCTGGTTTTGCGTCTTGGAGACAAAAGGCCATTTTAATCAGGGCAAATTTCAGTAGACATATTTGATGTCCTTCTGATTAATTATAAGCATAAACCAATTGCACAACTAATAATCATATGTTCTAAATATAGAATGCAGAATGCCAAATTACACCAAAAAGGCTAACAGCTAAATATTCCATTTGATACTTCGCCTACAGCCTTCTCTCTTATAGCGGACTCCATTAAATGATAAAGAAGTACTTGGAAGACATATAACGCCAAGATAAGTGCCCACTGTGGTTTTCTTTTGAGTAAGTATTTTACTAAAATTGAAAGAAGACTTTTAACAAGGGATGAACGGCCATCTAAATTTGGGGGTTGTTCAGTAGTATTTTCAGAGTATTTCGTTACAAGGAAATGTCGTCTCGGTGGTTCGTTGGAGAGTAACTACAATTTATTCGGTCTGTTACAACAATTCCCTTTGTTTCTATCGAAATACTTTGACAGCAGTGAATATGCGTCTAATGCGCAGCGTACAGGTCAAAACAGTATTGCAACAACCGTCAGATGCAAAAGTACTGTGGTGTGGTTGCCATCGCTTCATGAACAGCTCAACACAGCATCACTGCCCTGCTTTACCATTGCATTCAGTGAACCCATTACATGAGGTGCGCATCAGCCATCTTCATCTAACTAGGACAGAACGAACAAGCGTAGTGTAGGTAGTCACTTTATAACCCTATCACTACTATTGTAATTTAGTATGCTTTTAGCTACATAACAGAAAAACCTGTCTCTATGTTGTCACGTATACTATACCCCAACAGAACAAATAGTTCTGTTATGGGAAAAGCCACGTATAAACCCCTTACTAGAATTTAATTTAGCTTTCAAATTAAGTACACTGTGGGAGAATAGTCCTGTTAATAGGAAAAGCCAATCAATAGAGTTACTCTTTTTACAGGTTTTGACCGTGTGTTGTGTCTAGTGGGTAAGTAAATCAGACTCTTCAATTCTTTTCCCAGGATTTTACCCAGCTGTTAAATAGAAACGCAGTATGAATAATATTATACTGAAACTAGGACAACTAATTTCCAAGTTCATTTAGTGCTTTAAAACGTGTACTAATGGTCGCCAGCCTATCCAGGCATGTTAAAGTAAAGTATTGGATAAGCAGAAGTATGAATTTTGCCTACTTTCTACCTACTATTTAATTTGATACTTCAAATTAAATATTACTCCATGCAAACAATGGTGGTGCAGACACTAGAATTTCTTTTTGATTACTACACCCTTACACATTACGTTTTTAAAAGAGAAAAAGCCCAGTAGATAACTTTAAGGAAACCAAAAAAATTCGCCTTGGGGACCTACAGAAAAGCATTTTCTATAATAAACAAACTTAAATACTAAAATACTTAGCTACTAAAGCACACACTTTTACACTGAACATTTCACTTCAAGAAAACCTCTTTCTTACTGGACTTCATTTTCAATAAGCTATTATTCTTTGAACTAACTCTGTATAGTCATTTACCAGATTCTAGTAACTTGACTACACTCTGATTGAATTTTACGTAAGCAAACTTTTACTTTACTTTGCAGCTGTTGAGAAAATACGAAAACAATTTAAATGGTGCTTCTTTATATTAACTTGGCGCTTCATATGTTTGTAAAATAGGATAATCGGATTCATTAAACACCAGGAAAGAACCCTAGATAGTTGTATGATTAGGATGAAATAACAGGGTGAACCACTTACTTTAAAGTTCAAGAGTGATTATTAAAACACAGTTTAAATTAATAGTTCATGCTCTACAAAAGTAAATTGAGTATAAAAATGTCTTATCTGGTGGCTGTAGTCTTGCGTGTGCCGAACAATTATGGCGGCTACACTACCCACAGTATGGCCTGCAAGTCTCTTTCTGCGAGGGCTTAATTTCTCTTCTTGGCATCGTTTAGTTCTACATACAGCAGCCCAACAACTAGCAGCTATGCTGTAAGCCGTTTGCAGTCTCCATCGGATGCGTTTTGTGAGAATTTTCAAAGCTCCTCCTGCTCCACAAAGGTGTGGCCTCAATCACTGCTGCCTACAGACTGTGTGACATACTGTCCACGCTTGCTCCAGGTAGCTCGCCAGTTCACCCTTGCCACCCTTTCCACTCCCCACAGCCAGATTCGTTTTAAGCTAAAGCACACTGGCTTTTACATAACACCTATTTCTTATATTGTTACTAAGCGTGACCATTTCTTAAACTGTCAATATTACATTAACATGAACAATTTATACACACAAATATTTATGAACACGTAAGGTCATCAGGAAATAATTTAACATAACAAACAATTTACATGGTATTTTACTTACATTACTCACATACAATACAAAGAAATTTAACCTTCAGTATAACACATTTTACATATATAGAAAATTTTGTACAAATCTACGAAAATTTTAAAGCAAAACAATGATAAAAATGTAAATGAACCATAATCAAATATTGTTATAACTTTAGTAGATCTGTTGCATCTTCTAAGTGGTCTGAAAATAACAGGTGGTCTTTGGTTTGCCTTCCTCGGAACATTATCAAAAATGGTTCAAAGGGCTCTGAGCACTATGGGACTTAACATCTGTCGTCATCAGTCCCCTAGAACTTAGAACTACTTAAACCTAACTAACCTAAGGACAGCACACACATCCATGCCCGAGGCAGGATTCGAACCTGCGACCGTAGCGGTCACGCGGCTCCAGACTGAAGCACCTAGAACCGCACGGCCACACCGGCCGGTCGGAACATTATCTTGTGACTGCTTCAACTGAGGTTGATGTAACAGTAATTCCTAGGTATTTAGTTGAACTGACTGCCTTTAAATTTGTATTATTTATTGTGTAAATGCAATTTAACGGATTTCTTTTTGTCCTCTTGGATGACCTGACATTTTTCCATATTGAGAGACAATTTTCACTTTTCAGGCACCAACCAGATATTGTGTCTAAGTGATTTTTGCAATTGGTTAGGATCTTCAGATGACTGTACTAGACGGTAAATGACAGTAACATCTGCAAACAAGCGAAAAGCACTGCTTAGATTATCTCATAAATCATTTATGTAGTTTAGTAACAGCGGAAGGCCTATAACGCTTCCTTTGGAAACGTCGGATATCACTTCTGTTTTACTCAACCGACTTTCCGTCGATTCTCTTACTACTAGTTCTGAGGGGAAATCTCGTATCTAGTCACACAGTTGAAACAATATTCCATAGGCTCGCAATTCGATTAGAAGTCTCTTGTGAGAACGGTGTCAAAAGCCTTCTGTAAATCTAGAAATATGGACTCAATTTAAGACCTTCTGTCAATAGCACTCACTGCTTCGCCTGAATAAAGATTGTTTCACAAGAACTGTATTTTCTGAAACAATGCTATGTGTCAACAGACCATTATCTTCGAGGTAATTCATAACGTTTATCAGTAAAACTATCGATACTGCTGTGTATCGCTGTTAACCTACAACTAACTCTGCCGGAAAAAAAACGCGGAACAGAAGCGAATGGTACTAAATGAAAGCTTGAGGCCATACAATAAAGTGAACATTACTGTTTTTATCTGCAAATACCGCTGAAACCAATCTATGTTAGCAACGGTTTAGGCCGCAGTATTATAACCTGCGAGCGGTACCCACTCGTTACCACAATAAACAGTTTTGCGGGCTATGCACCAGTCCATTAATAAACTAGCCACTGCACACAACGGAAACGTCATTTGAAAAAACACTTTACTGTATTGTTGATTATATTTGTTAAATAAGGGTCGCCTAATTATGGGAGGAGTTGTAGGATGCAGGGTTTATAAATGAATGTCGATGTCAAAAAATTCTGAACTTTCATTCAGATTTAAAAACCACAAGGTGTTTTTGTCCAATGTTACTTCTGGCAAACAAAAAACACAGAAAATGAAAATGAAAATATGAAGCCAGTAATGTGGGACTTCGATTGCAGTCGTTAGGAAGAAATCTGTGTTCCTCATCTGCACAGCCACTATTTTCAAACAAACGAGTTGGGAAGTGACTGGTAGCCAGCGAGGGATAACTCCTAGGAAACCAAAAAAGGACGCATAGTTCTCTGCACTCAGCCGACACTGAATTTGGAGGGGCTGCAGCAAGCTTGTATCCAATGCGACGAACGTAAATGTGCCTAGAAGCATGAAAATGGAGGAGAACTCTGCAAAAGTTTCGCTGATTAGGGGCACAAACATACCAGACAATTACTACGGTTGGTACTGAGTTTGAACGGTCTGTTACTATTGACTGAAGAAGGATACACAGTATTTACACTGGTGAGCCAAAACAATATTACCATCTGCTTAGTAGCATGTTTGTCTATCTCCGGAAGGGAGTAAATCACTGTTTCTGCGCATCAGGGATCTGATAGTTTATCGGTAGGTTTGTGGAGGTATGTGGCATTAGACGTCTACTCACAGTACCTCTGATTCTCATAAATGACTGGCCGCGGATTTGCGTATGCGCACCATAACGACTCAGATGGTTTCCATAGAATTTATATCAGGAGAATTTGGTCACCGAAACATCAACATGAGATCAGTGCAACGTTTCTCAAGCCACTGTAGCAAGTTTTTTGCTCCAAGACACGGACAATTATACTGCTGAAAAATGAGATTGGCGTCGGGGAAGACATCATGCACGAAAGGGCGCAGGTGGTTCACAGCTGTCAGCGTGTCTTCGACTGCTACCACAGGTCCCATGCAAGCGCAAGAGAATGTCTCTCATAACATAATACCGCTCCCACCAGGCTGCGTCCGTGGCGCGCTCAAGTTTTAGCCGCCATTCCCTTCGATGTCGGCGTTTGTGGAGGCGACCATAGACCTAGTGTAACATTAATATAGTTCACCCTAAGAGCCGACACGTTTCCTTTGATCGACGGTCGAATACCGATGGTCCCGCGTCCACTGCAATCGTAGTTAACGATGTCGTTGGGTCAACATGTGAACGCGTAGGTCTGTTGCGGAGCTCCATCTTCAACAATGTACGATGAACGGTGCGCTCCGAAACACTTGTGCCTGCACCAGCATTGTGGTCTTTCGGCGAGATGCCACAGATCACGATGTATCTCACTTTAAGAAGCAGACAAGCCTCCGAATCTCACATTCTCTGAAGAATGGTGGGCGTCGAACCATTTAGTGCCTAGTGGTAGTGTCACTGTCCTTGTACGTCTTTCCGTAGATGCTCACGACAGTAGCACGTGAACATTCGACCAGCTTCGCTATTTTCGAGATACTTGTTCACAGGCTCTGCGTAATAATAATCTGCCCTTTGTCAAAGTCGTTTATCTGAATGGATTTCCGCGTTTCAGCCCATGTCTTCGCTAGAGTGATCCCCCGTCGGTGTCTGCTCCGCTTACATACTTTTGTTACCGCGTCACGTACCCGCAACGCCTCCTGGAGGCATCCGACTTCGCGGTGGTCAGTGGTCATAATGTTTTGGCTTATCAGTGTGTAAGGGGAGACAATACACAGAACTGGTCGAATAGGAAATATTGCAGAGAAGCTACTGAATTTCTCACGTTGCATGGGAACGTAAATGCAGGATTAATGTTGACATCCAAGGTCTATTGATACCAAGTGGGCACTTGCGGCGGTAAGACACTCTTGCGGCCTGCCATAAGGAATTAACTTACATGACGTAAATTGTAACTGAACTGATAAAGGATCGAACAACGATCTCTACTAGTCACCGTTACATCAGCCGGCCGCGGTGGCCAAGCGGTTCTAGGCGCTTCAGTCCGGAACCGCGCAGCTGCTACGGTCGCAAGTTCGAATCCTGCCTCGGGCATGGATGTGTGTGATGTCCTTAGGTTAGTTAGGTTTAAGTAGTTCTAAGTTCTAAGGGACTGATGACCTCAGATGTTAAGTCCCATAGTGCTCAGAGCCAATTTTGAACCGTTACATCATGATCAGGTTCAAAATAAATGGCAATACGTTAAATTGAACTGAAAATAATAGAAAACCGATTTCCTTAATAGCACTATCTATCCGAGACCCTCTTTGCTAGAAATGAAGATCAATATTTATGTCAAAAATTACAAACTGTTTACTGAGTTTATAGTTGCTTACGTTCTTAGGAGTGTCGCAGGAGCTGTGACACAGTCACACATTTATTCATGTCGTTGATGGAGTACTTATTATGAGTATTGTACTGTTTCTTATTGCAGTCGCATCTTATCGCTGGACGTTCTGTGTCACCTTGTGTAACTTGAATACCATAAATAATGCAAGACATGAGAGGTATTGCTGATTTTAGAGTTTTTAATGGAGTCACCAGGAATCATCATCGTTATCATCATCAGCAGTCAGGTATATAGTGCATTGCGGGATAAATCCGTCCTCCAAACTTTTCTGTTAGTTTCTATAGCCATACATGATGCCGCAGTATGTTCTTAACATCCACTACTACACTTTAGATCGTCATCCAAGTCCTATTGTATCTCCAGAATTTTCTTAAGAAACCCCTTTGTTCATTTACCATCCATTCAACTGGCTACACATACCCTTATTCCCAACATTTCATTTAAATTCCCCGTAGCTTTCGACATAATGCTCTTTGAGGTTAACAAAAAATTATGGAATGACAGTAAAATTACGGATGTTTCACTTTATTACTTTCATGATACATAGAGCCCTAAGGCTGCATATCTAAGTCCGCAGCTCGTGGTCGTGCGGTAGCGTTCTCGCTTCACCCCCCCCCCCCCCCACCCCCCCCCCCCCCCGGGTTCCTGGGTTCGATTCCCGGCGGGGTCGGGGATTTTCTCTGCCTCGTGATGACTGGGTGTTGTGTGATGTCATTAGGTTAGTTAGGTTTAAGTAGTTCTAAGTTCTAGGGGACTGATGACCATAGATGTTAAGTCCCATAGCGGTAAGAGCCATTTTTTTGCATACCTAATAAAATATAATTAAGATCTATTTTTTACAACTCATTTTCATCGATGCGTTCCATGTTGTGCCTTCATGAGTTCAAACGTTCAAATGTGTGTGAATACCTAAGGGACCAAACTGTTAGGTTATCGGTCCATAGCCTTACACGCTACTTTAAACTAACTTATCCTAGGAACAACACACACACCCATGCCCGAGGGAGGACTTGAATCTCCAGCGGGAGGGGTTGCACAATCCGTGACATGGCACCTCAAACCGCGTGGCCACTCCGCGTGGGTGTGCCTTCATGTTTTCTAATCACATCTATCTATCTTCCACCAAGTCGCCATCTAGATCTTTCGATCTCTTGTTCTTCTTGATCCACCCACAATTCATTCACTTTGTTACCTGCCTCGTGCTCCTCTGTTTAGCTTCCATTTAAGTTACATATAATTTTTGCAATTCATTTAGTTCCCTGATCGGTCTTATCTCTCCTACCAAAGCCTAACATGTATCTCTTTTACCCTTTGATCAACCGTCATCTTTGGAATGCTTTTCTCATCTTAAATCCGTATCCGATTACGTAAAGTCAAACCTTGTAATACACAGTGTTTGTAAACGCTGCTATTCGGTAGCTACGTTTCGGAAACTATTTTGTTACGAAAGATGAAAGGTAATCACTTACTATTTTTTTCTCCAGTTAGTTGTGTTGATTCTTCGATATCCATTTGCTATCAATTTCTAAAGTACTACGGCTCAAGATCCTGGTTGCTTCGAGCCATAGCTGCCTCGATATCGAGAATGAATGATTAGAAACCAATAGACACAGTTGAGTAGACAATGGGCTATAGCCATTATTCTCCACAAGCTATTTTTGACAATTGACGTCCCAGTTACCAGTACTATGTAAGCAACAAGGAACTATATTTTGTTTATCAATCGCAAACCAGTCTGTTTTTAATCTTCGTTTTATTTATTTGTTGTCAATACAGTCGGAGAAATCGCCAAATAATTCTATGACTTCATTATTGATTTTCATTAATACTTTACAAATTTTTTGATTAGCGTTGTTTTAGTTCCATTATAACTCATTTTCGGGAATCCGCTGAAACTACGTCTGCTGAATACTTCTATTACAACTCGCCAAATGATTCTGTGACTTCATTAATATTTGTGACTAATATTCTGTCGATTTTGTCAGTAGCATTATTTTAGTTTCATTATAGTTCATTTTCAGGAATACGCCGAAACTTAATCTGCTGATTACTTCTATTAGTTGTTGATCTTCTCTGGAAGCGAACAGTATAACGTCATTAGCAAAAGAAAAGTGACTTTTGTTTTAATATCTGAGTGGAACAAAAACACAAGACTCCCTAGAAATTACGCAACTGATTTTTGTCCAAATTTTGTAGCTGAACGAAGAGAGGGAAATGGACAAATAGTTCATTTAATCGACCATCGGGAGTTCCAGTTTCGCAAAGAAGGATTTAATATCTTGAATGTAATCATGGTATACACGAAAAACTGAATCATTAATATTTGTGACTAATATTCTATCGATTTTTTCATTAGCATTATTTTAGTTTCATTATAGCTCATTTTCAGGAATACGCTGCACAGAGCGTAACTTAATCACAGCTAAAGCTTGGTTTAAGAACAATGAAAGAAGGCAAGACAGATTTAGGAACCAGATTTTAAATTGCAAGACATTTCCAGGGGCAAATGTAGACTCTGACCACAATCTATTGTTTATGGACTGTAGATTAAAACTAAAGAAACTGAAAAAGGTGAGAATTTAAGGAGATGGGACCTTGATAAGCTGAAAGAATCAGAGATTGCAGAGGGTTTCAGAGACAGCATTAGGGAGCAGTGGACAGCAACAGGGGAAGAAGTACACTAGAAGAAGAATGGGTAGTTTTGAGAGATGGAATAGCGAAGGCAGCAGAGTATCAAGTAGGTAAAAAGACGAGGGCTAGTAGAAATCCTTGGGTAACAGAAGAGATATTGAATTTAATTTATGAAAGGAGAAAATATAAAAATGCAGTAAATGAAGCAGGCAAAAAGAAACAAACGGCTCAAAAATGAGATCGACAGGAAGTGCAAACTGGCTAAGCAGGGATGGCTAGAGGTCAATTGCAAGGATGTAGAGGCATATATCACTAGGGATAAGATAGATACCGCTTACAGGAAAATTTAAGAGACCTTTGGAGAAAAGAGAACCACTTGTATGAATATCAAGAGCTCAGATGGAAAAGCAGTTCTAAGCAAAGAAGGGTGAGACTTGGTACCAAGTAAGGCAGGATTGGGTTACGATTGTGGACGGGCCGTAATCAATTGCTGTTGGTTAGTTTATTTTTCAGTCACGTACACTTTATTTGGAAACAACAACAAATAAAAGGTGACAATAAATTAAGAAGTGTTCCATGGCTGAAGGCCTTAACGACAACAAATTCAAAACTATTTCTCGGCTGAAGGCACCAATAGTGATAATTTAAAACTGTTTCCAGGCTGAAGGCCTGAATAGCAATCATTTAAGAACCAGTTAGCTTCTTCAACTTGCAGTTACAGTTATCAAAATATTTTTAAAAGAACGATCATCAATGTCTTACTGCTGGAATACAATTGTCTAATTAAAAATTTTATGACAAATAACACTCACAGCTGAAGGCCTTAATGACAACAAATTCAACTATCTCTCGGCTGAAGGCTCCCATAGTAATGTTTTAAGAACGGTTTCACGGCTGAAGGCCTGGATAGCAATCTTTTAAGAACCAGTTAACTTCTTCAACTTGCAATTACAGTTATTAAAATATTTTTAAAAGAACAGTCATCAAAATCTCACAACTAGAATACAATTGTCTAATTAAAACTTCAAGACAAGTAACACTCACGGCTGAAGACCTTAATGACAACAAATTCAAACTACCTCTCGGCTGAAGGCTCCAACAGTAATAATTTAATACTGTTTCATGGCTGAAGACCTGACTAGCATTCCTTTAAGAACCAGTTAAATATCTTCAAATTTGAAATGACAGTTATTAACTTTTTTTTAAAAGTAGAGTAGGAAAAGAAAAACACACCACCGGGCCCACAAATCATGGAAGCTGTCGAACTACACACCTTACCGGACAGCAGCGGCAAGGCGAAGAAAAGAACGCTGCTGTAACGTACACTAAGGTCCAGGGCAGGTAACTGAGGCGTTAGCGGCCACTAGGCAGGAAAAACACCACTGGTTGAACTTCGCAAATAATAACATGTAGAACGCAACAATTAATAATCAGAAGTGGAGAAAGGCTAATTAGGTTCGCCTTCCCCAATCGCTCCACTCGCTGGTCTTCGTCTCGGCGACACAGCAACACGCAAGCAAATTGCGAGATCTCACAGTGGTGGAGGTTTCACTACTTGAATTAAGGTCCACTCAACTTAAACTTCCTGGGTCCGGTTGACAACGAAGTTGTACCCCTCGCGACTACAGCCCTTCCATCCGGCAGAGCATGCGTGCAGCCAGTGGTTGGTTCAAATGGCTCTGAGCACTATGGGACTTAACATCTGAGGTCATCAGTGCCCTAGAACTTAAAACTACTTCAACCTAACTAACCTAGGAACATCACACACATCCATGCCCGAGGCAGGATTCGAACCTGCGACCGCAGCGGCCACCAGTGGTCCCAGCGTGTTCCCGCGCTGCGCGGACCTGGCCGATCGTCCGTCCCCGACCGAAGTCCCGACTCATACCACACGGAAACACCACAACGTCACCCAAAAGATAGTACCACCGTTACTAGATATCAATAACCGCCACTGCTGCCACTAGCGGAAAGAAAACGCTTGCAAACGGAGTGGCGCCAATGAACACAAGAAGAAGACGAGAACCGTAACTATACCAACTAAACGATGCCAACCTAGCAACGGCACCAACGCGAGCCGCAGCACGGATGAAAGGTAATGCAGAAAGGTGGAAGGACTGTATAGAGGGTCTATCAAGGGCAATGTAATTGAGGGAAATATTATGGAAATGGAAGAGGACGTAGGTGAAGATGAAATGGGAGATATGATACTGCCTGAAGAATTTGACAGAGCACTGAAAGGCCTAAGGTGAAACAAGGCCCAGGGAGTAGACAACATTCCATTAGAACTACAAATATTTAGGAGTGCCAGATCTGACAAAACTCTACCATCTGGTGAGCAAGATGTATGAGACAGGCGAAATAACCTCAGACTTCAAGCAGAATACAGTAATTCCATTCCCAAAGAAAGCAGGTGTTGACAGATGTGAAAATGACCGAAGTCACGGCTGCAAAATACTAACACGAATACTTTACAGACGAATGGAAAAACTGGTAGAAGCTGATCTTGGAGAAGATCAGTTCGGATTCTGTAGAAATGTTGGAACACGTGAGGCAATACTGACGCTACGTATTATCTTAGAAGATAGAGTAAGGAAAGGCAAACCTTCTTTTCCAGCATTTGTAGACTTAGAGAAAGTTTTACAGTGTTGACTAGAATACTTTCTTTCAAATTCTGACGGTGGCAGGGGTCAAATACAGGGACCGATAGGCTATCTACAATTTGTAGAGAAACCTGATGGCTGTTATAAGAGACGAGGGGCATGAAAGGGAAGCAATGGTTGGGAAGGGAGAGAGACAGGGTTGTAACCTATCCCCGATGTTATTCAGTCTGTATATCGAGCAAGCAGTAAAGGAAATAAAAGAAAAAATTGGAGTAGGAAATAAGATCCATGGAGAAGAAATAAAAACTTTGAGGTTTGCCGATGACATTGTAATTCTCTCAGAGAGAGCAAAGGACCTGGAAGAGCAGTTGAATGGAATGGACAGTGTCTTGAAAGGAGGATACAAGATGAACATCAACAAAAGCAAAACGAGAATAATGGAATGTAGTCGAATTAAATCAATTGATGCTGAGGGATTTAGAGTAGGAAATGGGATACTTAAAATAGTAGATAAGTTTTTCTATTTGGGGAGCAAAATAACTGATGATTGTCGATGTAGAGAGGGTATAAAATGTAGGATGGCAATGGCAAGAAGAGTGTTTCTGACGAAGAGAAATTTGTTTACATCGAGTATAAATTGTAGTGTCAGGAAGTGTTTTCTAAAAGTATTTATATGGAGTGTAGCCATGTATGGATGTGAAACATGGACGATAAATAGTTTAGACAAGAAGAGAATAGAAGCTTTCGAAATGTGGTGCTACAGAAGAATGTTGAAAATTAGATGGGTAGATCAAGTAACTAATGAAGAGGTACTGCATAGTATTGGGAGAAGGGAAATTTGTGGCACAACTTGACTAGAAGAAGGGATCGGTTGGTAGGACATGTTCTGAGACGTCAAAGGATCACCAATTTAGTATTGGGGAGGGTAAAAACCGAAGAGGGAGACCAAGATATGAATACACTAAGCAGATTCAGAAAGATGTAGGGTGCAGTAGTTGCTTGGAGATGAAGAAGCTTGCAGAGTACAGAGTAGCGTGGAGAGCTGCATAAAACCCGTCTCTGGACTGAAGACCACAGCAACAACAGTCATTTGACGGAAAACTGAAATGTTACACGAACAGCTACTGCTTGCTTTGTAAATGTATAAAGCAGTTCATGTATTCAAGGCCTATCTACTTTGAACTTTAAAAGTATTTTATCATGTAATTTCATAATGTAGTAAGTATAAACCATGTGTGTAGCGCCATACGCTAAATAAGTAAATAATTTAAAAGTTGGATTTGTGTGATATTTAAGTTTCAAAAAATAATTTTAAGAATAATAAAATTCTGAAAAAAGGACCAAATGTTTTGCGGAATGATTTGTCTAAGCGTAAGTAATACAATACGGAAAAAAATCCCAACATTAAGAAGGAGGCGTTCAACATGAACGAAAGTTGGTAGGCGTGTTTTTATATGTGAAAGATGATATCTGTTCCAATTTCACGCCAGTCATGTAAGAGTGGCGCTAGTAGCGCCACTATTAGGATACAAATCAGGTTTGCTTTAAATACTCGCTGTAACGATCGTGAGCGTTAGTTACCTTTGAGATTTGACGTGGTGAGCTAATGTTAGCTGGATATTCCTTCTGCTATATAGCATAAAGACTTGGCAGGAATGTTCTGCACATGATTTCTGGGAACGGTGGGCACGAGATTGTACGGTCGCAATAAGGCCGAGCTCCGGACGACCATGTGGTACTACCGGGAGGAAAGACCACCGTGCCCCGGCCGCTGTGACCGATCGGTTCTGGATGCTTCATTCCGGAATCGCGCTGCTGCTACGGTCGCAGGTTCGAATCCTGCCTCGGGGAGGGATGTGTGCGATGTCCTTAGCCTAGTTAGGTTTAAGTAGATCTAAGTCTAGGGGACTGACGACCTCAGTTGTTAAGTCCCGTAGAACTCAGAGCCTTTTGAACCATTTGAACCAAAGACCATAGTGTTCGGCGTATGGCTCTGGCGCACCGTAGTCGTCGTACCGCATCTGCAGCTGCAATTCGAGCTGCAGTTGGCACCAAAGTGACACAATGAACTGTTACTTCAAGTACAGCTCCGAGTCAGACGCCCTGTAACCTGTAACGTGTATTCCACTGACCCCAAACCACCACCATTTGCTACATCAGTGCTGTCAAGCGAGAGCTCATTGGAGGTCTGAGTCGACGTCTCTTGTGTTTTATTATGAAAGCTGGTTAAGCGTCGGTGCCAGTCACGACCCATATGTTGGTTATAAACAGGCCAGTTGAGGACCTGCAATCAACCTGTCTCCACTGCAGACACGAATCGTTGTTGTAACCCAACATGCTCTACAGAGTGTCAACATGTTGCCTTGGCGTCCTCGATCAGCAGATTTGTTTCCAATGGAGCCCATATGGGACAACATCGGACAACAACTCCAGCATCATCCACAAACAGCATTCGTCATCCATATAGTGACTGACCGACTGCAACAGGTATGGAACTCCGTCCCACAAACTAACATCCGGCACCTGTACAACACAATGCGAGGACGTATGCATGCTTGCATTCAGTATTGTGGTGGCTACACAGATTATTAATGTACCAGTATTTCAAATTTGAAATGGATTCTTCGCTCTCACATTAGCCTGTGAGCTTGCAATGTTAGTCAGTTAAATATGTTACTAAGATAAATGTTTTCCTGAAATTTCACTAGCCTACATCGATTACATTTTGACGTTGCGACTTTTTTCTCAGCAGTATGTATTAGAGAAACATGGGTCACCTTTGAATGATTCTTAAAATCATCTAGAACAAATGAGGTGCCTATTGAGAATTTAAAGTTGAATGCTTAGGTTCCAATCTTAGAAATTTAAAGCGCTCTCGAATATTTTTTTCTGGTGGATTATGTGGATCGTTCAGTCTAATCTGCTGTACATGGTTCGAGTATGATTCATAGGCGCACCAAATGTGTACTTGTTACTTTTATATAACAAATCTGACCGTTATTTTTATTTCATTCTATGATATTTCCATTACTGGGCAGCTCCATTTTAACTTTCACAGTTGAAGGTTCCGGAAACCTGCAGTGTGGATCTGAAAATCGTGTTGGAGGACTGCAGAGTGTATCATTATTCATAGCGAAAAGTCAAATACGATAATAAATGCAAAAACGCTCTAGTAACGATGGGTCCGCTAACGAGGCTTTTGTGAGATAATTGAAAATATGCGTTTATCTCAGTGTGCAATACTGTCCTAGTTAGTGTGCGTGTTTTATAAATGAAAGCTATTCGTTATTTTTAAGTTCTCGCGGCGCGTTCCGGGTTTCATTCCATTACAACACCAGTTCGAGCCAGGATGTTGTAATGGAATGATTATAAGTGTTCCAACACTGTCGCCATCATCTCAAAGATTTCTTGTCTAAAGTGATGAAGACTTCTGGATTATGGCCCTTCTCATATGGCACAAATGTGACATACACTCACAACTTTTCGTGAGTGAGCAAGTCAGCGATGTTTCTCACTTAGTTTCTGGGTACGGATAATCGGTAAACGTGTCACTGGGGCAAAGAGTCTTCCAAGAAAATTTGATGGACGAGAATACTTTCGGTTTCTGCGATGGAATCTCTCAGGATTGCTTGTCGGTGCTCTCCTAGTGTAACTTTGGGAAATAAGGCAAGGGAGACCGGCGCACATTTACGCGCATTCCTTTTGGGAACTGTTTAAATATTTTGGTTAGATTTGTCGTGTTTAAAATTGTTTGATATTCTACCATGTTTATTACAGTAGAACTTGTACTATCAATTCAAAATTATGTATAGGACCAAGCTGAGTGCATAAACGTGCCCCGGTTATGGGTCGTGTTTACACACCTACGGGGGCGCGTTTACGTGTATCACAGAACACAATAATGAGTAAACAAAACACACCACAAAAGTTTTCAAAATACTTTTATTGGCGGTAAACAAAGTTACAGGCTCACTTACACCGAGTAAAACGGTAAAACACAAAAATTTTGCTGGTACTAACCAAACTTTTTCGGCGAACTTGCACTGCTAGGATAAACGCTCCTCATACAGAAGTTTGAATGTTAATTGAAGGCCTCTTTATAATTATTGTCTGAGTTGCAATTTATGCGAATAAAAAAATAATGGTTCTCCTGTGGCACAATCTTTGTAAGCCCGCCTTCCACATCTAAGGCTCTGGACCCTTTCTTGATTTCTGTTTGATTGGTTGTATCGCTTTTAAGCAGTTAATTCAAAGGCAATTTTCATCCTCCTAGTCAGACTGCTGCAGGTAATAAGAGATAGGAAGATGAACTTGATGCGACGTTGAGACAGGAGTGCTTCGTAACAGACGTTTTGGAATGACAACTTTGTCAGAAGAAATTGGGAGGAAGGAGGAGATACAAGGTGATAAACAACATAAAGGGAAGCTTAAATTACGTGGACCTGAAGGGGATGGGAGAAAGCAGGAGAGCATGGAGAGTTGCCATGTGAAAACCTGCCTTTGGACAGGACACTAATGATGACATCAGAAGCAGGCCTATTCACATTTCAGGCCTATTTACATTTTACCTTTTTCTTGCTTTTAGTAATTTCTTGCCCTTTTCAGTCCTTGCTCTCATAGAATCTGTGGTGTCACCGCCAGACACCACACTTGCTAGGTGGTAGCTTAAATCGGCCGCGGTCCATTTAGTACATGTCGGACCGGCGTGTCGCCACTGTGTGATCGCAGACCGAGCGCCACCACAAGGCAGGTCTCGAGATACGGAATAGCACTCGCCCCAGTTGTACGACGACATTGCTAGCGACTACACTGACGAGCCTTTCTCTCATTTGCCGAGAGACTGTTAGAATAGCCTTCAGCTAAGTTCATGGCTACGACCTAGCAAGGCGCCATTAGCCTTACATAGTTTGATAGTTATCGTATGAAATGTCTCATCAAGAATGCTGTATTCGACAAAGAATAAAAGTTAAGTATTCGAGGAGCTGCATACTTTTCTTATTAGAATTCACTACTTATCCTGTTCCAGAATTCACTCCCGTCTGCGTTAGATAGCGTGCATCTCGGCTTACTCTATCTACAAGGTGTTGGCACATTTACCAACACATCAGAATCAATTCTTTCTGTTGTGCCCAGACAAAACAACTTTCCTCCAGCCTATAGTATGGGTTCTTTGATCGTTCTGGGAGAAACCTCATCAAAGTAGAACACCTGAAATATTAGTTCACTTAACTCAATAAAGGGTCAAAAGATTTATTAACTTTGACACAATTATTGATACGATTGATACACAAGTTATTTTATATAATACTGTTCATTGCCTAAAGTTTAGTTTACAGTGATAAAAAAAAGTTTGTTGCACAACTTAATTGGGGAGTGATCAGTTTAGCAGTTTCTCAGTCACAAAATTTAGCATTATAACCATTTAATCTGTAATATTGTGTAGTTTAGTTATTTATTGTACTTAACTTAGTCCATTGTGTAAATTATAATTTCAACATTAAGAAAAAAGTTTGATGCACAACACTCTATGCAAGAGGAGTGTGTCTTTGTTTATAATATTTGGTTGCCTAAGAACTAGTGTCCATTTGAGAGCCTAGTCAGTTGTTTCTTGTATATAGCCTAATGAGCCGAAAACTGGTTTGAAATAAAAATCAGTAGAACGAAACAGTATATTTGTTATACAAGCTTAAATGTAGAACAGTTCTACCTAGAAGTAAGGGAAGAATCCGTAAACAAGAACATGTATTTATCTAGCCCCAGTTCTGAAAGGTATGCTCCCTAGGAGTTTCGATACTTGAGTAATAAAATTCACTCACCTTGCAGAAAAACACAAATGTGCTCCTCGTGCTAAGATGTTCTGTCAGTTGATGCCTTGAACTTTGTGGGTGACCTCAGCAGATGGCAGTACTAGGTAGCGCTGTAGCAAGAATGGCTCCCAAGAAAAGTGCCCTCCGTAAACGTGCCCCGTGCTTAAACGTGCCCCGGCCTCCACTGCATGCGTAATGACGTAACGGCACACTTTGATACAGTTATAGCAGTACATCTAACTCGCCAATTTGCTCAAGAAGCGCAGGTACCTTAGCCTAGAAAATCAGTCACCTTATACTGTACATTTACGATTAAATTTCAAAGAAATTAAATCAGCCAAAGATCAATCCGGAACAGAAGAGAAAGGACAAAATCACGTTCAAACTTGCGAGCGCGTAGGAACATAACCCACAGGCAACAATTTTAAATTTTGCGGCAACGGCCACCATTCGGTCGGCCGCACTTTTCAAATACAAATGCCGGCAGGTACACTGCCGCGTTTCCTACAACCGGCACCGCGGAACGAGGGTGCTGGCACGAACGATTACGCCGCTGCCTATTAGATGAAAGCAGCCCCTCTCCGGGGCTCCAGCGGCGGGTGTACATAAGTTCGAACATTCATTGACTGATCCCATTTCGCTGTGAAAACCTCTGAAACTGTGTGCTATGTTTGTAAAGAATGCGTAGGCTGGGCGCTCCCACACAATGTAGCGGAGTTTGCTTTTAAGTCGAACACGGGGTCGTTCTCCCGTTTCACTCGGGCAAACGCGGTCAGATTCACGGGCGGTCGCCATCCGACATAGGCTGAATCGTCCTCTGAAGGGACTGGCCTTTCGGCGTGCGGTCCGCCTCTCCCAAACTAAAAGCTATTGTGACCGTCATGTCTTGAATGTGTGTGTGTCTGCCAGCCTCGAGTATCTCAACCCCGGTGCGCACTTGTTAATTGCGTATCGTTTACATGAATTCATACAACATTGACTTTATCTTATCGAGTTTGGGTTCGAATGAAGCGTCTTGATGTGCGGAATATGATTGTGAGGGCGGAAAACGAAAGCAATGAAGGTCAGGAGACCACGATGGCCTGGTCACGATCAATGGACCACCCTGTATATCAGTCTTGGCTCATGACCAAATATTCACATTATTTTGGGAACCCATGTTTACTGGAACATTTATGCCTCTATGAGTTCCGTTCCGAAACTCAATTTCGTTATTGGTTTTCAAACAGAAACTTTATCCTCAAAAACAAAGACACAATGCCATAATGAAATATAGATATGAGACAACATTTGGACATAGTCGCCATCGACGTTTGAAATATGTCGTAGTTTGCAGTCAGTTTGAAGAAACCACTCTGATGAAACTCGGTGCCCTGTGATGCGAGTAACTACCGCACAGCCTGCTCCACCTCAGTACTGGGTTGCAACCTACTACCCGAGAGAGCGGCTTTCAGTGAGGGGAACATGTGGAAGCCCAATGAGGCAAGATCGGGGCTGTATGCTGGGTAATCTAATCTCTGCCATCGGAAGTGACGAATCGGATCCTGTGTGATCCTTGCTGCGTGTGGTTCTGCGTTGTCGTCCGAGAGCACAGCACCTTCAGTCAAGAGCCTCGGTCTCTTTCGTGGAATGGCGGAGGGTGTCTGCCATCGTGATTTGTACTTGAATAACCTCGGGCACACAGGTCTGCGGCTACTCGCTCTTCTTCGGCTATCTGCGCATGCGTCATTTCTCCTTCGCTGATGCCTCTTCTGCCGTTGAACTATCAAAGGATGTGGAGTCATACGGAATTTGTTTGTGCCACCTGGGGTACTATCTTCTCTTTCAAAAACAGTGACGACACGTACTTTCGAAACGTCCTTCGTATTGTTATCAGACTTTCAATCGTGTAACGTTTTCGCTATTAGAATGTGGAGTCTTGTTGCCTCTCTTTCAATCTGGAACCCACCGAAAGAGAGGTAAACATTGCTTTTTAGAAGTTCCATAATTTGCATATATCCGTAGCGCAGGGAATACTTCTCGACTTCCAATTCGGCAGAAAAAAACTGAAAAGCTGTGCCACGCCAGAGGGCTGTCTGTCGCTTTACGGGACGTGTCGTTACGGTTTGGCATTTGCTGCGAGACTTCGAGTGGCGAGCAAAAGGCTCTTGAAAAACCAGCGAGGTATCGCTCTAGCTGTGTATGAGTGTGTGTGTGTGAGTGAGAGAGAGAGAGAAAGAGAGAGCACAGGAAAAGTATGCGCCTGCCCCTGGATTTATTCATGCAGCAAACTGCCGGCAGCCGATGGCGGAAGTAGGGAGCAACCACGAAACGCTGACTGCTGGGCGAAGGGTATAGATACAGGCGAGGGGGTTGGGGATGGAGGGGCAAGAGGGGAAGAAAGAGGAGGAGGGAGAGGGAGAAATTGAAAGCATTCAGTGAAAGGGAGGCCTGGCCGGAAAATTTGAATCAAAGTTCGACATACAAAAATTGGAATAGCCTCTCGAGTCCGGCCGGCTCGTTTCTTAGAAAGAAGAGACGAAGTTGACTGCTAACACACACACACACACACACACACACGTGTACACATACACACGAGCATTCGTACAGCCTGAGAACAAAAATACGACGGGACGAGAGCGCTGTGCTGAATGGCGGGACGCTCACGTAGGTAAACAGCAGAGTGGCCGCTCTCGAGAACTCGCTGCCCACAGACATAGCATTACGGCGGAGTCCTCGAGACCCCTCGACTCTGATTTCTGCGGCTACATAATGGGTAGTGCGGCATTAGCAGGGGGCCTGTGGCACGAGCGTCCCACCGGGCCTTCCCACGCTTAGCGTCCATTCAGTGGGGAGTTATGCCGGCTGCGCCCGCAAGGGAGAGATAGGGGGAAAAAAAAAAAAATACTCCGGCCGCCGCGAGCGGGCCCGCCGCAAAGCCGCGCTCTGTTCTAAAAATGCCCGCTCTTCTTGAGTGAAGTGTCTGCATCTGATTTGCAGAGTTGCGGAAGCCTCTCTCTTTCTCTCCGGCCACGGTCAACTCCCTGGGCACGATTCACCTGCAAGAGGCAGACAGCCGCATAATTTCCATGCTTCTCTGCGCCCCTGTGTGTTAAAATTCCCCCTCGCTTTAACTGCTTAATTCTCTTTGTATTCTGAGTGTCATTAACCGCCACGGCAATTTAATGTTTGTTTCCTGGTAAATGGCTCAAAAGCAGGACCTCGTCTTCGGAAAATTTTGTTAGGCGGGGTTGGTTATTGAGAACACTTTCTGGGAAATAAATTTCAGCACGTTGAAGAATCCTAACTAAAATTTCATTTATGGACCTTATATTGCGCCAACAATGACAGCACACAGTAAAATGTCAAGCAGCAAACATTGTGTTAGAAGTCAGTGTAATGATTAAATCAGACACTTCCTTTAAGAGGACCTGGAGTGAGAAAATGAAAATTTAGTTTTTGGGTTTTTATATAGTAGAATAATTCTGTCTTCTTTTTGTAAAGTGATTAGCTCAATGCCGACTATTTTTAATTTGTTGTAAAAGTATGCTGAAGCAGATTTATGTAAACTTGTTGTATTAAAAAAATTCGTCATTCGAAGTTTTCAATAATTCCACAGAAAATACATGTGCAGTTCTGTGTGTAAACATAGTGCGCATTAGTATTTATTGTACAGGTGGGGCAAATAAAGGTGGCCCAGAGGAGTGGATACGAAAGGACGTTAATCTATGCATATAACCACACCTAGTGACACGAACACCACGTGTACGCCCACCACGTGATCCACACCGGTTCAGAGCGTAGTGAGGGCTGTCAGAGTGAGCGGAGAAATGCAAAGTGGACGATGGTATTCACAGTGGAGCAGCGAGTGTTCGCTGTATGAAGTTACGTGACAAAAAAGTTGTGGAGAAGTTGTGATGTGTTGTTTGATGAGACGTTTAATGGTGCCAAAGTGTCAGCAAATAGTGCCATACAACGCTTGGTCCGAAAATGGCAACAAACAGGATCTGTTTTGGACAAGTCAGAAAACGTTCCGAAACTTGCCCGAACACCAGAAAATGTGTCTGCAGCTCACCAGAAAATGTTTCAGAATCCTACCGAATTCCATTTCCCTCACCCCCGATGCCTGTCACAAGAGACCAGCATATCATGTCTGGTACATACAGTATGGAAAATCTCTAATGCCGTCATAATAAAGAAGGCAGCTGTCAGTATCCATCAGATTCCAAGTGGTATAGGTTTATATTTCATAAATACACTTGCCATGGTCCAAGGTCCTGTTCAGGCGTTTACAGGCGCTCTCCGTGGCCTAAGCCAACACGATTTCGGCTCCAGAGAGGGAAAGTCGATAGATGATGCCATCAACCATTAAAACCATTAACGTTAAAAATTACCTACACCTGTGCTAAGTATGCAATGGCAATTATGATCGACAAATACGGGTGCCTTTGATAATCTCTGGTGGCCCTCAGTGTTCAAGAAACTCAAACAATTTGGAGGTTCCCAAAACACTGTACAACAGTCTACTAGACTATTCTAAGAACAGAGTGATCGAATGGATGATGAACGGCCGAAAAGCTTCAAACGAATTACAAAAGGCTGTCCCCAATGGTCGAACTGTGGCCCCATCTTCTGGGGACATCACTAGTGAAACCCTCCTGCAACTAATGAAGATAACAACAAGGACAGATGGAGTTGTCGCTAACGCAGACGACCGTTTGGTCATAGTTTCTTCTAACAATAGGTTCCAGCTAGAAGAAAGAGCAAGTAGAACACAATGGTTTCACAACAACAAATTCAACACAACAGAAAAAAAGATAACTTAAACTTTACTTAAAGTGGTTCTCCAGACAAACATTAGTGTTAAAACAGGGGCCAGAAACATTAAACCAACAATCACCCACCACACGCTATCTTTGATAAACACAGACGAAAAGGAAAACTTCCATGAACGCATGCGCATTGTAACGAACAAGGCAGAAAAAATACTACACAAACTGGCAAGACTAAATTCAGAACAATTTAAACTTCCCTCGTCAGTTACACGAACATACCACTGTGTTCTTTTCGAGTCGGTACTTAGCTTCGCCTCCCACATATGGTCTCACAGGTTGAGCCAATCAACAAATCGGACCCTCTTCAGACGAGGGCAAAGGAGTGGCTTACTTAGAATTTCGGCACCACCTCAGAGTAATCACTCAGTGTGGTGCTCGGGATTTACCCAACAGACATTACGAGAAGATATACAGCGGCTATGTACTGACAAGGTCGGAGGGCACGACCAGATTTGAGAGATCACTGGAGTATCAGATGACGGGGCACGCCAACTGGGTGGTAGACACCTGGCAAGATGAGTGGGACACAAGTGATAAGGCTGCAGGCTACCCTAGTTCTTTCCCGACGTAAGGAAAAGACTAAAACTCAAACATATGGATCCAACCACGGTATGGTCCACTTTTTAACAGGACACGGCCCTTATCCCACGCACATCGCGTGAGTCTGAGGCAGACATTAACATGCACATGTGCGGAAGAAGGCTTCCCTGGACATATCGTCTCTTTCCGCCGAAAAAGTACCAACATCAAACACACATTACACTTAAACCTCAACAATATTCAAGAGACCATACACGCAATGCTCAGAGACAAAACAATGGACAATGTTAAACACCCTCACTGACGATGTACTCAAAATGATAGTAGAGAGTATGTGTGAGCCAGAGAACGAACATGCAAAGACAGGAAGGAATCCACAGGGTGGAAAACAGCTCTGATCCTTACAGGGAATCAGGTGATGATACTGATCCCGACAAGACCGTAAATGGATATGAAGAAACATACTAAACAGACAACACAATAGCTAAAAATGACATTAATCTCGATAGCTCTGTATCCAAGTAGAAAAAGAAAATACTGACAACATATTGTAAAGATTAAGATTTAGTTAATAGGAAATCTAGGGCGGTTGTTAGAAGTAGATGAAGAACTGTGAGTGGTGGTCGGCGGTTTGATGGATAATTCCGAGGCACTCACCGTCATTCGCACTTGGTGAAGGGACATTCTTCCACTATCATCTTCCATATCTACTGTTTTTATTCTTCCTAATAATATGATTATGGTTTATATTTCGTTTTCCAAATTTTTGTTACTTTCCGAAATGTTTCTCTCTCAGAAGACACAAATAACAAAAGATGATCAACAAGAAAAATTTTAAAGAAGACAAAGGAAACAAACAGAAAAGGAATACAAAGGCCTGCCTCCACCTGGCGGATACGGGCAACTGTGCGGTGGGAGATGGTATGATCTATACATATCATCTCATACCTCACGACTCATCACAGCGGCTAAAGGGGCTGTAATACAAATAACGATTCAATCAGAAGGTGAGTCATAAAGAAATAAGCAGCAAGTGAAAAAAAAATTACTAGGAAAATTAAAGAGACCTTTACAGAAAAGAGAACCACTTGTATGAACATCAAGAGCTCAGATGGAAACCCAGTTGTAAGCAAAGAAGGGAAAGCAGAAAGGTGGAAGGAGTATATAGAGGGTCTATACAAGGGCGATGTACTTCAGGACAATATTATGGAAATGGAAGAGAATGTAGATGAAGATGAAATGGGAGAAACGATACTGCGTGAAGAGTTTGACAGAGCACTTAAAGACCTGAGTCGAAACAAGGCCCCCGGAGTAGACAACATTCCATTGGAACTACTGACGGCCTTGGGAGAGCCAGTCCTGACAAAACTCTACCATCTGGTGAGCAAGATGTATGAGACAGGCGAAATACCCTCAGACTTCAAGAAGAATATAATAATTCCAATCCCAAGGAAAGCAGGTGTTGACAGATGTGAAAATTACCGAACATTTAGTTTAATAAGCCACAGCTGCAAAATACTAACACGAATTCTTTACAGACGAATGGAAAAACTGGTAGAAGCCGACCTCGGGGAAGATCAGTTTGGATTCCGTAGAAATACTGGAACACGTGAGGCAATACTGACCTTACGACTTATCTTAGAAGAAAGATTAAGGAAAGCCAAACCTACGTTTCTAGAATTTGAAGACTTAGAGAAAGCTTTTCACAATGTTGACTGGAATACTCTCTTTCAAATTCTAAAGGTGGCAGGGGTAAAATGCAGGGAGCGAAAGGCTATATACAATTTGTATAGAAACCAGATGGCAGTTATAAGAGTAGAAGAGTATGGAAGGGCAGCAGTTGTTGGGAAGGGAGTAAGACAGGGTTGTAGCCTCTCCCCGATGTTATTCAATCTGTATATTGAGCAAGCAGTAAAGGAAACAAAAGAAAAATTCGGAGTAGGTATTAAAATCCATGGAGAAGAAATAAAAACATTGAGGTTCGCCGATGACATTGTATTTCTGTCAGAGACAGCAAAGGACTTGGAAGAGTAGTTGAATGGAATGGATAGCGTCTTGAAAGGAGGATATAAGATGAACATCAACAAAAGCAAAACGAGGATAATGGAATGTAGTCGAATTAAGTTGGGTGATGCTGAGGGAATTAGATTAGGAAATGAGACACTTAAAGTAGTAAAGGAGTTTTGCTATTTGGGGAGCAAAATAACTGATGATGGTTGAAGTAGAGAGGATATAAAATGTAGATTGGCAATGGCAAGGAAAGCGTTTCTGAAGAAGAGAAATTTGTTAACATCGAGTAAGATTGAAGTGTCAGGAAGTCATTTCCTAAAGTATTTGTATGGAGTGTAACCATGTATGGAAGTGAAACATGGACGATAAATAGTTTGGACAAGGTGAGAATAAAAGCTTTCGAAATGTGGTGCTACAGAAGAATGCTGAAGATTAGATGGGTAGATCACGTAACTAATTAGGAGGTATTGAATAGGATTGGGGAGAAGAGACGTTTGTGGCACAGCTTGACGAGAAGAAGG
Organism: Schistocerca americana; assembly: GCF_021461395.2. Taxonomy (NCBI): domain Eukaryota; kingdom Metazoa; phylum Arthropoda; class Insecta; order Orthoptera; family Acrididae; genus Schistocerca; species Schistocerca americana. The sequence goes on along the minus strand of NC_060122.1, from coordinate 377,194,399 downwards.
GATCGGTTGGTAGGACATGTTCTGAGGCATCAAGGGATCACCAATTTAGTATTGGAGGGCAGCGTGGAGGGTAAAAATCGTAGAGGGAGACCAAGAGATGAATACACCAAGCAGATTCAGAAGGATGTAGGTTGCAGTAGGTACTGGGAGATGAAGAAGCTTGCACAGGATAGAGTAGCATGGAGAGCTGCATCAAACCAGTCTCAGGACTGAAGACCACAACAACATCACTTCGATTGTGCGGGCGAGTACTCCACCAAGGTCTGCTCTCCGAGCCATTTGTATTTGTCCCATCCTGTATTTATATGACTTCCGATATCATCATGTTTCCTCGTTTACCTTACCTTTTGTGTTAAAGAATGAATGAGTGTATGTGTCTTTTCAGAAGCCATGTAGAGTAACCAACTTACTGTTCGGGCCGGCCTCGGTGGCCGAGCGGTTCTAGGCGCCTCAGTCCGGAACCGCACAGCTGCTACGGTCACAGGTTCGAATCCTGCCTCGGGCATGGATGTGTGTGATGTCCTTAGGTTTAAGTAGTTCTACGTCTAGGGGACTGATGACCTCAGATGTTAAGTCCCATAGTGCTTAGAGCCATTTGAACCATTTTACTGTCCGGAACAAAGAGGTCTATCCCCACCTTCCGTGTCTTGTTTTTCTGTTATGGTGCTGGCGGGAACGACCCTTCTGGTGTTTCCATTTAGCCTGTGTAGTTCTCTGGGTTCTGTCGCTAGAGAGGCACTCTACTGCTGGCTATTGGTGAGATCTGTTCATTCTCTCCTGTTGGTCTTTGGTAAATTCTGTTCTTAGTTCTTAAGTGCGGTCTAGCTACTAAAATGTTTTGTGACTGTGGATGTTCTTCACTTTAACAGAAGCGTTTTATCTCCTTTTCCAGGATGTGTTCAGCTGAAAGCATAAACCTTCACTAACGTTACGAGTTTCGACTTATTCAATATTCTAGGTGTGTTTTGTTCCTGTGGAACATTGCGTTATGATTAGGCCAAATTAGTGCAATCTTTGCTTTGCGAGAAAGTAATAACTGTGCATGTATTTCTTTCTGTTCTAATTTATGTCTTTTCCTGCGTCGGCTTTATGAATGATTAGATATACCGACTTCCACGTGTTCTTCGTTCAGTGAGCTCTCAGCTCAGATTTATGTATTTCAGTTTGTAATCCTTGTTAGTTTAAATGATCAGCGTCAAAAGTGCTATCTAAAGCGCTATTTGAGAACCTGTGTGTTCATAATTATGTGAGATTTTGGTAAGGTCTTATGTTCGTAGTGACCAGGTGTTGCATGAACTGGTGGGACCTTCAGCTTTCATGGACTCGTTGATCTATTTGCATTTTCCTCATGGTTCAGTCTTACTGTCACAGTCGTGTGTTATTTTCTCCATAATTCCGTCGTTTTTATCTGATTCAATAAGGTGTTGCTCAATGAGTAATTTATTTACCCTTTTGTTCTCTCCCTTTCATCATCTATAAGCGAATTCCCGTATCTTATACGGGGTGTTCAGAAAGTCTCTTCGCAGTGCCGTATGATTGTTAGCCGCGTGTGCCGTATTATTCTTCGCCTGCCTGGGTTACTTCCCTTCAAGCGGACTCTCCCAACATTCCACTGTTTCGTTTATTTCAGCCAGCGTCAGTAGTATCGTTGGTGTGTGTTGTTAGGTGTTGACGTGAACGTTTAAGTTCAGTTTCTTTGTTCGTTTGTTTCGTTTTTGTCACTGTTTAAATGTTAACTATTGAAGAACGTGTGTTTTTAGTCGCCCAAGTGTTCAAAGCTGGCGGTAAATACACAATTTCAGTTCGTCAGACATTTAATTCAGTTTTCCCGGAGACAACACTCCCACATCGCGATACTGTGCGAGATTTTTTTAAGAAATTCCGAAGTCGGGTTCAGTGACAGGTGCACCGAGAAGTGGTCGTCCTAGCGTTTTGTCTGAGGATTAACTACTCGATATTTCCCATAAAATGTCCATGGGTCCGAACAAGTCAGAAAGGAAACTCGCCCAGGAAATCGATGTTAGTGTCGGAATGTCCCACACAGGGAAAAAATTAGAACTTTTCCCGTACAAAGTGACAGTCGTGCAAGAACTGAAAAATACTGATCATGGCAAGAGACTGCATTATTGCCAATGGTTCAAAAGTTTCATTCAACAAAATGGAAGGTATATTCTTAATGAAACGTTTTTCACTGATGAGGCGTGGTTTTATTAACCCGGGTACATGAACTCGCAAAATTCTCGTATGTGGGGACTGCAAATTCATTGTTTATTCATGAGGAACCACTTCATTCTGTGAAAATGGGGGTTTGGATTGCAATTTTTAGACGTCCGATTGTGGGTCCTAAAGTTTCAACGAAACAATAAACGCACAACGATACTGCAGTGATATTCTGTACCCATTCATAGGAGAACTTGGGTTATTTTCAACAAAATGTTGCAACCGCACACACAGCTCGCGTTTCAATGTCACTGTTTGCTGATGTTTTTGGTGATCGCATAATTTCACAGGGACTTTGTCCTCCACGATCGCCTGACCTAACATCACTTGACTTTTTCTTCTGGGATGCAGCGAAAGGAACTGCCTATAAAAACAGTCCAAAATCCGTCGATGAATTGAAAACTGCAATATCCACTTTCACTGATTCCGTTACAGAAGAAATGTTACAGCTTGTGTTTGGAAACGTGATTAGACGAACTCAATTTTGTACTTAACAACAGGGGGGGGGGGGGGAGGCACTTTCAACATTTAATGTGAAAATTTGTAAGTAAAAATGAATATTCAATATATTAATAACTTGTATTTCACTGAGTTTCATTTCGGTATATTCGCTATGGCATACGGCACGCGCGGCTAACAATCATACGGCAATGCGGAGAAACTTTTTGAACCCCCGTACTAGTTTCAGTTGTTTAGTCGGTATAAATACCTTTGCCGTAAGTGCAAGTTTATGGTGATGCTTAACGTCTCTCCGAACTTTATCTTCTTGTCTGAATCAAGTTTGAGGCATAAGTCTATATGTTCCTGTTCTTTTCCTTTCATTTCCCATACGATGAAAATGTACGAAACTGTTATTTTAACTTGTTCAGTGTGCTGTTTAATGCTTGGGCACCAACCAGCTTTTGGATTACGATGTTTTCATCTCATTTGTCGCGTGCCAATTTAAGAATAAACGTTTTCATAGAAAATTAATACTTTGTGTGTTCTGTCGTATTCTTTCTCACGAACCACACCGTCATTTTTGTTGCAAAATACAGTGGGCCAAATGCTTATGTTTCCTCAGAATATTTCAGTGTTGTTTTCGCAAGCTGTAAAAAGAAGAAATGGGAGTTATTAATTCACTACTTATTTTGTCGTGTGATTATATGATTTGATTTTTGCTTAATTTCATTGAATTACTTTAAACTCGTGGAATTTCAAGAATCCGTTCACAAAGAATTTCCCACTCTGGTCTGATATTTAGTGTGTAAAGAAGGTCTTGGGCTGGTGGCAACCCTGTAATTTTATAGAAGTTCATATCTCACGTAAGTTACCACACACCGATAACCATGCAGTTATCCGTGGGGGGCTGTTACATAAAACGACCCAGGTTGTACGTCAGTAACAGTAGTTGGATGTTACAACAGTCATAGGAAACTTCACATACAAGCTCCAGTCTATATATTCATATCGTAATCATATTTTAATACTATTAATAAAACTGTTTAATGACATTCATACAGCTGGTTGATCACGAAACTGATAAGGCGATCCACCCTAAAGCATTAAAACCTTCGTCTAATTAAAATTGGCAAGAATGCTGACACCACACAAATTTCACACAAAATGTCATCTGCTTACTTGCTATTTTTTTGTCATCGCCTAAAATTGAGGGTAATTCCTTCGGTAGACCAAAGGCTTCCCTCCTATCAGCATAGAAAACACACCACTTTAAAACATGCTGCACCGGAAGCTGGACGCTCTAAACACAGCATGCCGGTAGGTCTTCATGCCATAAGAGGTACACATGCATCATTGCGGAGTGTCCGGCACGACGGCGAGGGAGCACCAGTTTGGAAGTGCGACATGGTCGAATAGCTGATTTGACTGACCACAACTTGCTTGCTCTCCACTTTCAGACACTTCCTATCCAACTCCGCCAACACTCTCACTGTCACCCACTAAACGACAGTCTGTAGGGGGACGTTATGTTTAACTGTTGTATTTTCCTGGCAGGCTGATTTCACTGCTCTGTCAGCTTTCTAATTCCCCTTGTTCTTTTGCCTGTGCAGGGGGTGGATAGTGTCTTGAAGCTCTCATATCTGCTGGGAACATCTGCTGAATAGCCTGCAGAGCACTGAGAGAGACGGTGCGGACAGTAAACTTCCCTCCACCAATAAATCTCATGTGACCGAGTGCATTCTTGACCACTCAATCAGTACACTGGAAAGTTACGTGGTAAATGGATTTTTATGACAAAATGTGGGAGGGTGACAGAACACCCGACATTGTCTCCTTACTTTAATCTATTTATAGAAACTAACATGAGCTCGTGATAGTTCGACAAAATGACGTTAAAAACTCTTTTTACATTATCGACGGAGTTAAGAGTGAGTCTGTCGATCATCAAGCATTTTTTCGATCCTTGGACATAATTCATATAAAGTTTGAAGATCTACAGGCAGAGTACGTTATTCTCTACACTTTAGGATATATTATACTACTACCACAAAACAATGTGATCCAGTCTCATGTGCTATGGAAAATGTATCATCCATGCTATGCCATGTCTGTATAACATGTTCCTGCACTTAGCTAACACAGAACCACAGCCAATTGTTTCCGTGTTAGATGTCGCATCTCAAGAAAAGCATTATATTTTGCGGGCTTTCAAATAAAATTAGTGGTGGCCCTCAACTAAGTACCCTCAGACTCAGAGCTGAAATATTAAAAGTTTTGGCTGGTTTCGTTGTCTAGGGGCTGGGATACATAGTTGCCACATTACATGCCAAATACTGCTGAGTCTACAGTATAAATATGAATACACACATGAATCGAATGTTCGAAGGTTCCTATCACTCAGCAATTGCGAATATTGAATGTAACATAGAAATTTATAAATGAAAGATTGCAATTAAATAAAATCTGCAGGTGCTATTTTAACGACTTTAAATTGTGAGTACAATAGCAAAAGTACCCTTAAGAATGTCATTTATTACTGCAAAACACTTACTAGTGTTGATGGTCCAGCAATTAAATAAAATATAAGTTGAATGACAGGGAAACAATAGATTTCTACTTTACGTAATTAGTTATGAACAACAACATAGCTCACGAGATATTCACTTCTAAACGCATACTACGTCTTCACTGCAGAAGCCACGGAAATCTCACAAGTGCACAAGTCGGCACTACGAAGTATTTCTATCTCCCGCAACCACGTGCGAACGTCTCCACACTCTCTAAGTATTGCCTGCAACCGTCCGTCGCGTCTTTCCGTCCAGCACTCTCCCGTGTCCTGTCCTCTGCCACCCGATGCTCCTCCCCCACTTCCATACAGTCTCTCCATTACCTTTTGTAGTCCCCTACCGTAGTAACGAGCGCAGTGATTGGCTAGAGTGCTCCCGCCATGTCTCCAAGACAACGCACACTCACAAACATATTGAAACACATACGAAAAACTGGATTTACATTTAAATAACTTGAAATTAAATAACTATACCTACATCTGGACCATAAACACGCTCTACGACACTTTATTAAATACGTAAACAAATTGAATAAACATACACTCCTGGAAATTGAAATAAGAACACCGTGAATTCATTGTCCCAGGAAGGGGAAACTTTATTGACACATTCCTGGGGTCAGATACATCACATGATCACACTGACAGAACCACAGGCACATAGACACAGGCAACAGAGCATGCACAATGTCGGCACTAGTACAGTGTATATCCACCTTTCGCAGCAATGCAGGCTGCTATTCTCCCATGGAGACGATCGTAGAGATGCTGGATGTAGTCCTGTGGAACGGCTTGCCATGCCATTTCCACCTGGCGCCTCAGTTGGACCAGCATTCGTGCTGGACGTGCAGACCGCGTGAGACGACGCTTCATCCAGTCCCAAACATGCTCAATGGGGGACAGATCCGGAGATCTTGCTGGCCAGGGTAGTTGACTTACACCTTCTAGAGCACGTTGGGTGGCACGGGATACATGCGGACGTGCATTGTCCTGTTGGAACAGCAAGTTCCCTTGCCGGTCTAGGAATGGTAGAACGATGGGTTCGATGACGGTTTGGATGTACCGTGCACTATTCAGTGTCCCCTCGACGATCACCAGTGGTGTACGGTCAGTGTAGGAGATCGCTCCCCACACCATGATGCCGGGTGTTGGCCCAGTGCGCCTCGGTCGTATGCAGTCCTGATTGTGGCGCTCACCTGCACGGCGCCAAACACGCATACGACCATCATTGGCATCAAGGCAGAAGCGACTCTCATCGCTGAAGACGACACGTCTCCATTCGTCCCTCCATTCACGCCTGTCGCGACACCACTGGAGGCGGGCTGCACGATGTTGGGGCGTGAGCGGAAGACGGCATAACGGTGTGCGGGACCGTAGCCCAGCTTCATGGAGACGGTTGCGAATGGTCCTCGCCGATACCCCAGGAGCAACAGTGTCCCTAATTTGCTGGGAAGTGGCGGTGCGGTCCCCTACGGCACTGCGTAGGATCCTACGGTCTTGGCGTGCATCCGTGCGTCGCTGCGGTCCGGTCCCAGGTCGACGGGTACGTGCACCTTTTCCCGACCACTGGCGACAACATCGATGTACTGTGGAGACCTCACGCCCCACGTGTTGAGCAATTCGGCGGTACGTCCACCCGGCCTCCCGCATGGCCACTATACGCCCTCGCTCAAAGTCCGTCAACTGCACATACGGTTCACGTCCACGCTGTCGCGGCATGCTACCAGTGTTAAAGACTGCGATGGAGCTCCGTATGCCACGGCAAACTGGCTGACACTGACGGCGCCGGTGCACAAATGCTGCGCAGCTAGCGCCATTCGACGGCCAACATCGCGGTTCCTGGTGTGTCCGCTGTGCCGTGCGTGTGATCATTGCTTGTACAGCCCTCTCGCAGTGTCCGGAGCAAGTATGGTGGGTCTGACACACCGGTGTCAACGTGTTCTTTTTTCCATTTCCAGGAGTGTGTATCAAAGGAATAGAAGCAAGAGTAGGCCGGTAGCCTAATGTCTCTGTGCTTTCTAAAACACAGTAAATATTTGACCAATTTCGTCATTAATAGTATATATCGGATATAAACAAAGACATAGACGAATAAATATATTTATAAGCATGCTGCTACCGTTTTTTCGTGTAACTGTGGATTACTTATGGGCTGATGCGATCAATAGTAATCGGCCGCTTTGACCTCCAATAACTCATGCCTGTAATTCATACCATTTCAGGTTTACACTATAGCTTTCTAAAGACATACCGATCGACAAAATCGGATGATCCATTTAGATTTTGGAAATTCGTTGCTGGGTATTACTTGTATAACTTACAGTCAGATACTAAACTTTAAACTAATAAAGATATTGAAAATCTGATTATACCATCAGAATCTTCGTACAAATAATGGTAATGTACATGTTTCTTTTTAAGGTATCATGATTCCTCTGGCTATTATTAATTTTTACATGAACTGTGAAATGTCTGCCATCATGGTTTCACAAAGTCCGCCATCTTTGGCACTCTTAGCATACAAATCTCCTTCATCGACACAGATCACAGTCCTAGACGCTGCATCAACATGGAATTCCCAGCCACGCTGTCGGCCTGGACCACGTGTTGGGGCGAGCCCTCTTGCTCCAGCTAGCGTTCGACACGACGAGGTTGCTGACGAGCCCGGCTTGCCTAGCGGCCTGTGCGGCCACGCCAGCTCCGAACTCAGGACATTTTCAGGGTGCCACAGCTCGCCCATTACCTTAATCACCTTATGAACTGTGTTGTTGGTTCTGTCCAAGCGCGGCGCGATTCAGTAATCGTATTTTCAGGAATATTTATAATTAGCAAAGGTCACTGCAGAACTGAGTGTCGCCCTAGAGATCTATGTCAGCACCAAAATAACACAAAGGGAGCTCAAGAAGCAGTGAATTTCAGGGTGAACTAGAATTCCAGAACGACTCGTCAGTGAAGCAGATGCCCATAACAGGAGAATGTGGTGATCAAGCCATAAAACCTGGAATATGGAGCAATGGAAAAAAGTTATTTGGCCGGCTGAGTACTGTTTCAAACTGTTTACGACTTCTGGCCGGGTTTAATTCACAAGCGTGGAACGTGGCTAGGGTTTGGCGACGATCTGGGCAGCTGTATCATGCTATACCATGGGTTGCATGATCAGTTCACAGATTCGCATTACTACCAAGGATTATGTGATTGTTTTGGCTAATGAAGTCTACGCCATGGTACAACGCTTGTTCCCCAATGATAAAGGCGTGTTCTAAGACGACAGGCCTCCTGTTCACACAGTTCAAGTCGACAAGGACTGGATTCGTGAGCACGAGGATGAATTGTCGCATCTGCCGTGGCCACCATAGTCACTATGTCTCAATATTATTGAACTTTTGCGGTCTATTTTGGAGACTAGGGTGCGTGATCATTACCCACTGCTAACATCATTACCTGAACTTAACACTATTTTGCAGGGAGAAGGTTATAAGTTCCCCCGGAAAACAGTAAAAAACATGTATGTACCCATTCCACTATTGGAAACTGTTTCGAATGCCAGGGAGGTGTTCCAAAGTGATTCGTGCAGTTGTGTGAATTTTTGTGTCAAGGTGGACTAATAGTTAACGCACCTGCGTAGTAGGCAGCAGACTGGGGTTCAAATCCCGGCGTTGGTACAAATGTTCACTCGCCGTTTCAGCCAGAAAAAATATCTTTGAGAGCGAGAAATCTCTGAAATTGAGTCATTTCATTATCTAAATACATGCACTTGGGTTTCGGGCTGGATCCTTCTTTTACGTTCGATGCTGAAGTGCTATTCTAGGACATGGAGAGCGTCGGCAATTCTGTTCGCGTGTAAGGCGGAGTTTAAAGTAGACTGGTGTGACAGTGAGAATTTGGATCGAGGAGAGAGGCGTGCCAGGGTAATCCGTGCAGTTATGAGAACCGCTGTACCAAGTTGGCTTAATTGCTAACGCACCTGCCTAGCAAGCAGCAGATCATGAACAACGTAACCAAAATGCTCGGACAACAGACTTCGAAGAAAATGTGATTAATTCTGTGGAAGGCGACCGCCATGTAAGTACCAGGTAGTTGGCCCGCCAGTACAGGGTAAGCCAGACGACTGTGTGGAAAATTCTCTACGACAACTGTTACCACCCTTATCACTTACAGCATGTGCGGGGCCTACTAGCGACAGAGTTACCACATCGGCAGCATTTTTTTCTATGCTTTCTTCATCAGGCAACCACGATTCCAGGATTTGTGTCATCTATCCTATCCACAAATGAGGCCTCTTTACATGAAGAGGTATCTTCAGCTTTCATAACTCACCTGTGGGTTAGTATGCAGAATTCTACTGGTATGGTGACAGCAAATCATCAGCATAGGCCGGCCAGAGCGGCCGTGCGGTTCTAGGCGCTGCAGTCTGGAGCCGAGCGACCGCTACGGTCACAAGTTCGAATCCTGCTGTAATGTCTCTTGCAGCGGTCTCTACGCGATATTTTCAGAAATTTTATAAATTATATAACTCAGTACATATCTCGAAAAATCTCTTCTTATCTTACCGATTATAAATGCAAAGTAGTTTCAAGCCCAATTATTCCTTGGAGCGTCCATTTACTCCATGGAATAGCTTCTCTGCTATCTATGTTTTCTCTTATGAAAAGAATGAAGGACTTCTTGCCGATTAGTCGTGAAAGAAGGATGTATATGTATGTATTGTGGAGCTAGTCGCCATCTTGATGAGATTCTGTATGAGAAGGAATTTAATACATGAACTAAAGTAAGTGTGTTCGCGTATTATTTAACTGATTATTATTGACAGTGTCTGCTTACTACGCTGTGTTGCACGGAAGGAGTGGGGAACGTCTGATTTACACTGGACGAACCTGCCGTTTTGTATGCTCAAGATATCCAGTTACTTCAAATAAGTAGGCTAACACGGTCTTACCAGCAGATCTCCGGTCTTCCCCATGTGATCACCGAAACTTAATAATTATTACAAATGTTTCCAGGACTGTCAATTTTCGTCGCACCGAGACTTCGAAATTGCTTCACTGCCTTATAGAATTTAAGTTAAACTCAATTTAATCAGGATAGAACAGTATTGAACTGTGTGAATGTGATAAGCCTGCTTTGTGAATGAAAATTCCCTTAACATACGCATGTTTTTACTAACCTGATCAGTGAAGCTAAATCAAGCCGGTGTGAGAGAGGTTTTTAAATTTTAGATTCCACAAAAAAATATTAAATTTGGCTTCACTGTGACAGGACACATTTTTGAGCATTACTTAAACATTGTGTGAATTTTATGTTGTATGTGCACGAGAGAAAAGAAGACGAGGCCTGTTCCAGAAGTCACAATTTCGCCACAACCTACGAGAACGTCGTTGAGGCCAGACAATGTACAATTAAATTTTTGTATACAGAAATTTAGAATAACTATTTAAATGTCTATCGGTTTGAATCAGATTGATTAAGTGAATGTTGGGTTGGACTTTAGATAGGAAGTGTTTATTCTAAGTGAGTATTATGCAAAGTTTATGTCAGTGACATTATTAACTCAGATGCGAGTGACTTTATATATTTGTTGTTCTGTGTATTAATGGTTCTTACTAGCGCGGCTTATAAAATGGCAATGCAACAGCAGAGCGAATCACAACAGCCCTAAGCTGTTTCTGGGATTAGTGAAACATTAGACGCTAGCTTAACTTAAGTAGTCCCTAGCGGCAGCGTTAGTCATGCCCCACAAGAAAGCTTAAGTGTTTCGATGTCATCTGAGCAGGACGAAATAAACCCATTGACTGTAATCATGCAGCAGTTAACACTGTTAGACAAAAATGTAACAGACTTAATTAAAGCGCAAGTAGAGACTAAAAGGGAAATGAATGAACAATTAGCAGCCAATCAAGTGAAAGTCCAGGAGCAATTAGAAGCTAATCAAGCGGAATTAAATAATAAATTAGAAGAGAGTTTTCAGAAACTTGATGATAAATTAAATAAAACTGCGGAAGAATTGAAAATTCAGAATGAAAAGACAGAATTAAAATTAGCTGCTCAAATTGAGCAAGTCACCCAGCAGTGTAATGAAAATGCGAAGAAGTTACGCCTAGAGCTAACTGAGTATGTTGCTACTAAGCTTGATACTATTAAAGAGCAGGTCGAGTCAATCCCACAGATAGTTCAAGCACAAGAACAGATGCAATGTTCTATGGCGGTAATTCCGGTATTAGTTGAAGTTCAAGATGAATTAAAGCAACAAGTAAATGACATGTCAGCAGATATGCAGGATTTGAGACAATCACAAGACAAGATCCCGAAGGACATCCAAAATTTGGATAAATCCATAAATAACATAAAGTAGAGACAAGACGAGGTTGATCATAAGGTAAACATTCTCGCGGAAAAATTCTCGCAGTTAAGTTTGGAAAGGCAAAGCATTTCTTCAGACAATATTGAACTTACGTGTGGAAATCTACTGCCTCACCAACACAGTTAGACCGCAATAGACCGGTGATGCTGTATTGCAACATATCACCCCGGACCACAAGTCCATTAGAAAATTATAAAAAAAGTGACTACAAGTCCATTAGAAAAATATATTTAAAAAAAAAAAAACCATACGGTCAGAGCAGTTATTCAATCTATAACACAGGGTTCTGCAGAAAATTAATTTAATAAAGGCTTTCGAGAAGCCAGGGAACAACTAGGTGAAGGACCTAAACAATGGAAAGAAAACATTAAGAGATCTTTAAATCTAAGATTTGTGTTCCACGAAGCTACCAGAGTTCTGAAGGAAATTAATTTAATAAAGGCTTTCGAGAAGCCAGAGAACAACTAGGTGAAGAACTTAAACAATGGAAAGAAAACATTGAGAGATCTTTAAATCTATCTCGAGAAGATTTGTGTTCCACGGAAGGAAATGAACCCATAACAAGATCTATCAATGAAGCTACATTATTTAACCGATCAGGTACGGACAGGGACATTAATGCACACGTTCGTTTTTGCAATCAACATCAATCGCAACACTATGAGGGTAGTCATAATGACTGTAATTGTAAAAGCAATACTGAGGAGAAAATGCTGAAACAACGTCAATTCCAGATCTACAACCCAGACAAGAAAAATGTTCATCCCGTAGTGTTTATAAGAAGTTTTAGGGGAGTATTGACAAAAAATTGGAGTGAGTGGCAAAAGGTTAGTTTCGTGACCGGTTATATTCAGGGGTCAGGAGCTATATGGGCATCTGATATGATATCAACTGGGATACATATGAAGATTTTGAACGAGCATTTTTATCCAAATACTGGTCCGAAGGAGTACAAGAACGTTTAAGGCATGAGGTATTATACCGGAACCTTTTTCCTTTTCACGTGGGTCTTTAAAGAAATACTTTGAGAAATATATAAGCAAATCGCGGTATTGGGATAAGCCTATGCCTCTACAAGACGCGATTGGCATATTAAAATCTCGGCTTCCGGCCAGCATCAGAAACAGAATGCTGTATATTAATGAGCATGACCTTGAATCTTTCATAACTACGCTTGACACTATAGATATGATCGAGGAAGATGAACATCGGCCAAGACAACCGGTTATGCAGAGGAGAGCGATTGAGGCGCCAAACGTAAACCGGAACGGAAACGGATTTAATAATTATTATACTAGGAATAGTCAGAGATTCAACGGAAACAATTGCAACGGAAATGGAAATTTAAATAACAGTGCTGCGAGGGGCAGATTCAGAGACAATCGAACAGTTCACAGATACAACCCAATGTTTGGAAATGCAAGAGATTATCAGAACCAGCAGTTTTCAAATAATAATAATGCGTACAGAAATTCTGACCCTCGATTTGAAGCAAATAAAACAACCAGTCATCAACAACAACCAGTCATAACAGAAGTAGTAGACGATTCAAGAGGAAATAATAATCGACATTTAAACTGAAGAGGGCCGCTTTATGCTCCGTAAAGTCGGCCGGGGAAAACAAAAGGGGCAAACCTGTTTTAAACGAAATTAATTCCGTGGCAATGTTGAGATATAACGAAGGCGAATTAATGACATATGAATTGACGAGAGACTTAGAGGCCTGTGTAGTCGAAGATAAAAGGGTTCCTGTGTCTGAGATCATCACAGAAGTGGGAGGAATTTTAACCAATGTTGTACTGGACACAGTTTCATCTACAGACGTAGTATCCGGAACTTTGTTTCGCAGAATTAGTAAAATTAAGAAAATCCCTGTCCTACCAGTACAAAATTGCCGAGTTATAGGTGCAGTGGGAGCAAAAACCCCGGAACGTCAAGATACAAACGCTTATAGAGATAAAAATGGGAAATGTAGCTAAACAATGCACATTCCTTGTAGTGGAAAAGTTGTTAGTAGATTGTATTCTTGGCACTGGAACTTTACAAGCCTGCAATTGCAAGTTGGACTTGGTAGAAGAAAAGGTGCATTTTAAAATCGAAGATCAATTTGTTACACTGATCTTACTGAGAAAGGAGGCAGTGTATGAGCGATATTTCCTGGTGCTGCTGTGCAGTTGATTTGTGCTGAAAATAATTATATGTACCGACTACCGATCAAGTCAATTCAAGTAGAGGATTTCAGACGAACAGTCGAACAGAAGATTACTGAGTCAGATTGCCTAACGGATAGTCAGAGGGAACAATTATTCAATATATTAACAGAATATGAGTCAGTTTTTGATGAAAAGCCCGGAATTATTAGAGGATATATTTGTACATTACAGATTAAGCCCCATAAGACATTTTGCCGCACACACTATCCCATTCCCTGGCGATTAAAACAACCAGTTCAGGAAGAGATACAAAAAATGTTAAACTGGATTCTTATTGAACCGTCGAACAGCCCATATTGTTCTCCGTTGCTTGTTGTACCAAAGCCAGGAGGAAAAGTTCGATTGGTATTAGATGCAAGGGAAATTAACAAAATTATAGTACCAGTGCGCACACATCCGGAGAACATCGATGAGTTAATACAGAAATTTCAAGATGTATCGTATTCAACCAGTATTGATTTGAGAAGTTCGTTCTGGCAAGTCCAGTTAGACAAGGACTCAAGAAAATATACTGCTTTTATATATGGAGGGAGAAGCCGTCAGTTCAAGGTCGTTCCGTTTGGTCTCAATATCAGCTCTGGAGTTTTTATTTCTGCGTTGGACTATGCCCTGGGACCAGAACTACATAGTCGAATAACAATTTTTGTGGACGATCTATTAATTGCCTCTAAAACTTGGGAGGAACATGTACAACTTATTAGAAGGATTTTTGCTGTGTTCAAACAAACTGGTATAACTGCAAATCTAAAAAAAATTCCAATTTTCTCTACAGAGAATTAAATTCGTAGGACATATGATTAATGCAAAAGCCATTCTTCCAACAGAAGCGAAGTTTAGTGCGATGAAAAATTTTCCAACTCCAAGAAACAGAAGACAGCTGAAAGGCTTTATAGGCTTGGCTTCATTTTTTCGTCGATTTATTAAAACTAAAGCAATGAACTCTGAAGCACTAAACAGGCTCCTGATGATAGATGTACCATGGCAATGGTCTAATGATTGTGAAAAGGCTTTTTGTGAAATTAAGGATCAACTGATAAATGCTCCGTTATTATACCACCCTGATATGAATGTCGGATTCTGTTTAGCCACTGATTCATCAGATGTGGGATTAGGATCTTGTTTATTTCAAATTAGGTACATCGATGGTGTAAAAACCTTTTGTCCAATTGCATTTCCTAGCAGAGTTTTATCCACCTGTGAAAGAGCGTATACCACTACGGAATTGGAATCTTTAGCAGTTATTTGGTCTTTGAAAAGGTTTAATTATTATGTACATGGCTCAAGGATAGCCGTTTATTGTGACCGCCAATCACTAGCCTTTTTACAAACTTGTAAGTTGCTGCATCCTCGCTTGTCAAGGTGGACGCAGGCGCAGCAAGAATATCAGTTTCAAATTATTCATGTAGCCGGAAAAGAAAATGTTATAGCTGACGCGTTGCCAAGATCTCCTGAAGGAATAACACCTGAACTGGATGTATATAATAAGGCAGAATTTCCAGTGCTTCTTCTTCAATAAAATAATTACAAGTTATATTATATTCATTTATGTAAGACAATGGCTCAGCTTCAGAAGAAGGATCGACGATGGAATGCTATAATACGACAATTCAATCAACAAAATCCTATGGTCAATTTGGAATACTACCGGCTTGTGAATAATATTTTATTTTTTAAATCTGGGAAGGCTGAGAATCCAAAGTGGTGTGTCTGCATACCCGAAGAATATGAAGAACGATTAATTTGGTTTACACATTTGACCTGGGGTCATGTTGGTGTTGTAAAGTGTGCTAATAAGATTAGATATTATTGTTACTTCCCAAATATAAGGCGAAAAGTGCACAAAGTCATACAGAAATGTGTTCTCTGTCAAAAGGCTAAGCCGGACAACAAGGGAAATAAAATTGCGCTTCACTCAATAATACCTGAAGCACCAAGATCACTTATATCATGTGGTATTTGTGGACCACTTCCTAGAGCCAGAGGTGGTGTTAAGTACATTATTGGATTCTGTGATGTGTTTACAAAATATGTTAAACTATATCCTATAAAATCAGCAACTGCAAGAGCTGCCGCAGTAAAGTTTGTAAATGACTACATTCCTCATGCAGGGATTCCAAAATCTGTAATCTCTGACAATGCGAAGATATTTACTGGATATTTATGGAGAAAATTAGTATCACAACTAGGAATAAAACAGATATTTACATCTTGCTATCATCCACAAGGGAATTTAATTGAACGGGTTTTTCGAGAACTAAACAGATTCATGAGAACGTACTGTCATGATAAACAAACTACCTGGATAAACTATTTGACCGAGTTTGAGCAGATTTACAATAATTTACCTCATAGTTCTACAAACTTTACCCCGAATGAACTGATGTTCAGAGATAACGAAAGAAACTTTTGGGTAGATAACTTGCCTATACTCGAGGACACCAAAATGTCATGGGAAGAAAAAATTCGCAATGCTCTCATTAATATTACGGAGAAAGCAAGACAGCGAAAGGAAATCCATGATAGAAACATCAAACGGATTCAGACTTTCAATATTGGACAGAAAATTCTTTTAAGAAGATTAAGAAGACACATCAAGTCATCAAGGTTGAAGAAGACCATCAGAAAATGGAATCTAATTTATACAGGTCCATATATAATAGTTGATATACCGAATCCTGGAGCGTATTTATTAGCATATCCGGATTCTGGAAGAATAAAAGGATTATTTCCCCATGTAGACCTAAAGAGGTACTTCTAAGGAAAATGTTTCAAATTAAATGAAAAGTCTGTATGAAGTATTTGGGTGTTGAAAAAAAAAATTGAAGTGCGAAGGACAGTATGCCTCAGCTACTGTGATAGGTTAAATGACTGCATGCCAAGCATCTGTGATAGTTTAATGAACAGTAAGCGATTGCTTCTGTGATAGTATAGGAATATTTAGAAAAGTAAGTGGAACTGTAGCTATTGCTGCTGTGAAGACTTACGGATTATCTGTCTACACGATGATCACCAAAGAAGCTTGTGTGTGTGAAATAATATACATTCAGGGAGTGTTAATCTCCAGTGAGAATAAGTTTACTGAAACTGTATGATCGAATACGGCGCTTGCGTGTGAAGTTAGTGTTTTTTTTTTTTTTTTTTTTTTTTTTTTTTTTTTTTTTTTTTTTTTTTTGGCGCGAGCTAAATTCTATTCAAGAGAATTTAATTAACTAGCTTAGTGTGTGTTTATAAAATTAGAGTTAATAAGAAAGTTCTTCATTGAATTTATAATAATGTGTCATTTTCCAGTTGGATTTGTTTATTGTTATATCGCATTCATATATGTTCATGAGAAAATGCGGCAACCGGAGTATAAAAGAGAAAAATTTGATCGTCAATCAATAATAACAAAGATTAATTTCAGCTGGAGAGGTCATGCAGCAAGACTTAATTAAACGTTCTCTTTCAGCAAAATTTCATTTTAATCATGGATGAGTAAGATATAATTTTTTTTGGAAATTGTCTCAAATAATAAAGTTTTTAACATTCTGACATGCTATCCACATTCGTACTTGAAACCAAATTAGGAAAGATTCAGATCTACTTCCACTTGGAAAAGCCAACAAAATAAATAAATAAATAATTAAAACCAGGATTGGAATCTTTCGGCTTACTCAAGAAGATGGATGAAATTATCCATGTTTTCAAAATTGTTTTCCGATATGGAGTTGTGATATTGTGCAACTACAGTATCGATTAAGGCACCTAGGTGTGGAAAGTATAAGACGAATGGATTTTCCCATTCCTCAGATGGAAGACTGAATGGATCAGGTCCATATTTGAGTTCAAAATGAATCTGGAGAAATTCGACTAACCCTTCTCTTCCAGGAATCTTTAATAGTTGACCATTCCTTAGACGAATTTAGATTGTTTCATGCCACAATCCTGAGTACCTGTTCCTGAGGTTCCTTGTGGTCTCTCAAATCCGTTACGTCTCCTGTCCCGTACGCCAAGGCGACGCCTGTCCTCCGTGCCGTGTCCCATGTTCCTGTTCGATCAGTTTCACCGCAGTCCAGCAAGACATCGATGAAGAAAATTTTTCAGAAGATTGTAAAGAATTTGCACGTGTAAAGATTTTTTTTTTTTTTTGGCTATGAGGCAGATTTTATCTTTCCTATGAATTCTAGAATATCTCTCAAAATTCTAAATTATTCCGTCTTTCCTATCATCTGTGATACCTAGTTGGGGTCAAAGCCTCCAGGTTTTCCGGGGTTTCCCTGTGAAGGCCAGTTCCTGAATAGGTAGACCTGATTAACAACTATATAAGTCCATCTTCCCTGGTTGTGTAGGTGGGATGCGGGTATGCCCCAGTACACGTGAAAGCAACAACTAGGTATCTAGGTAACGAAGATACCAAATCTCTTTCAATTCTTGTAATCAAAAAAATCTTACTAACTTCTTAAAATTTATAGGAACGTATGTTCCATAAATACTAACGAGTTAGCTAAGCCAATAGTTAGCTCGCAAAGTAGATACATATCAACTTTGCTCGCTGCGAGGGGCGATGTAATGTCTCTTGCAGCGGTCTCTACGCGATATTTTCAGAAATTTTATAAATTATATAACTCAGTACATATCTCGAAATATCTCTTCTTATCTTACCGATTATAAATGCAAAGTAGTTTCAAGCCCAATTATTCCTTGGAGCGTCCATTTACTCCATGGAATAGCTTCTCTGCTATCTATGTTTTCTCTTATGAAAAGAATGAAGGACTTCTTGCCGATTAGTCGTGAAAGAAGGATGTATATGTATGTATTGTAGAGCTAGTCGCCATCTTGATGAGATTCTGTATGAGAAGGAATTTAATACATGAACTAAACTAAAGAAAGTGTGTTCGCGTATTGTTTAACTGATTATTATTGACAGTGTCTGCTTAGTACGCTGTGTTGCACGGTAGGAGTGGGGAACGTCTGATTTACACTGGACGAACCTGCCGTTTTGTATGCTCAAGATATCCAGTTACTTCAAATAAATAGGCTAACTCGGTCTTACCAGCAGATCTCCGGTCTTCCCCATGTGATCACCGAAACTTAATAATTATTACAAGTGTTTCCAGGAGATCGACTGACAATTTTCGTCGCACCGAGACTTCGAAATTGCTTCACTACCTTATGGAATTTAAGTTAAACTCAATTTAATCAGGATAGAACAGTATTGAACTGTGTGAATGTGATAAGCCTGCTTTGTGAATGAAAATTACCTTAACATACGCATGTTTTTACTATCCTGAACAGTGAAGCTAAATCAGGCCGGTGTGAGAGAGGTTTTTAAATTTTAGATTCCACAAAAAAATATTAAACTGCCTCGGGCATGGATGTGTGTGATGTCCTTAGGGTAATTAGGTTTAATTAGTTCTAAGTTCTAGGCGACTGATGACCTCAGAAGTTAAGTCGCATAGGGCTCACATCCATTTGAGCCATCAGCATCGCCGGCCACGGTGGCCGAACGGTTCTAGGTGCTTCAGTTCGGAACGGCGTGACTGCTACGGTCGCAGGTTAGAATCCTGCCTTGGGCATGGATGTGTGTGATGTCCTTAGGTTAGTTAGGTTTAAATAGTTCTCGGGGACTGATGACCTCAGATGTTAAGTCGCATAGTGCTCAGAGCCATTTGAACCATTTATTCATCAGCATCGGTGCAGCCGAAATATTTGGGCCGGCATAATTGGTGAACTATTTTGGGACCAGTCTTCCTTCCATGTCGCGTAACAGGCTGGAACGATCGGCGTTTCTTGCGGGTGACTTTGGCTCCCCTGCTGGAAAAAGTGCCATTGATGATTCGAAGGGTTATGTGGCTGCTTTATGATGGTGCTGCAGCCCATTTTGCAGTTAACGTCCGGACGCATCTCAATCGTTTCCTGGACGAGGAATCGGACGCGGGGATCCAGTTGCATGGCCTAGTCGTTCACCGAATCTCAGTCCGCGCTATTTCTGGTTATGCGGCCATCTCAAAAGTATCGTGTATGCAGAGCCCATTCCAGATGTTGAGGAGTTGCGTATTCATGCTGCCTTTGACACTGTTTGGATGCAGCCTGGCCGATGTGAACGTGTGAGACAGACATGCACGTACACGCTCGTGTCAGACCACGGTCTCTGTAACTATGTATGAATGAATAAATGGCCTCTAGCATGAAAACAATCCTTTACCGGACATAAGTTCTTTAAAACCTCCTTTCTTGTTCCGTATCCTCTCATCGATATTTTGTTTATATTGATATCAGTGAAATTTGGGTCAAATAAATGTGTTGGTTAAAATTATGCATTCTGTATTCCATTCATATCGCCGGCTGTTGTGGCCGAGCGGTTCTAGGCCCATCAGTCCGGAACCGCACTGCAGCTACAGTCACAGGTTCGAATCCTGCCTCGGGCATGGATGTGTGTGATGTCCTTGGGTTAGTTAGGTTTAAGTAGTTCTACGTCTAGGGGACTGATGACCTCAGATGTTAAATCCCAAGGTGCTCAGAGCCATTTGAACCCTTTGAACCATTCATATCCCGTCACTACTAGAGATAACTAGCAAGAAGGCATCCAGTTACCTCATCGTCTTAATGCTTTGTTAAGATATTGAATCGAGTGAAGAAACGTACAAACAACATCAAATGGTCAATCTGAAGTATTTCTGATAGTTAATGTGGAACTATCTCCAGGTAGCGTAATTTGTTCACCTCACAGATTCATTTGGCAAATTTTTCAATATAAATTGGACCACAGTTTAAATTACTTGATCAGACAACAACTAAACTTTTATATGAAGAAGGGTACAATATAGTCAGTTTAAAGTAGGCTTGGCGCTCACACCGACATTTCAAATTCCTGTAGAGTTATCCGAAACTCTGTGCATATCCAAGTCAGGGTCAATCAATAATAAAACAGTAAATTCTTGAGTTACTGGGCATGTTTCTACAAACACCGACACAATGAGGAGAGTTGACTTTTCATTATTTCACCAATTGGAGCGGATCTTGGCTGAAGAAGAAATATGATAACTAGAATACAAGTAAGTGGTAAAATCAATCAGTATCTATCAATATCTATCTTTCCCTATCTATAAAAAAACCTAAATTTTTAATGTTGCTTTAAATCGTCAACCTGCATCGCCATTGTACTTTCATGTCCATCCCCCTCATTCATAATTTACTTATTTCGCAAACAGAATCCCGTTTCCCAAGACCCTATCAGTGAACCGAAGTCCACCGCTTGTTTTGTTTACAACTCAATCTACTCCAGAGTTCTGTTTCATGACTTTCAGAATTAATACAACAATAAATTTAAATTTAATTTCTGTCTCTACTTGAGACATTACCATTTAATCAGATAATACTCTTCAAGAAATGTGTAACTATGAATTTATCCCATGATTGAACGTAATCATTAATGTACATTCTCTCAAACCATATGGTCTTAAGGTCACTGGATTGTAATAACACTGCTAACGCATGAGTCGATCATTTTCTTGTTTTCCACAGACAATTATTTAGAAAAGTGACTGCTGTTCTGAAACCGTTAAGGACGTTAGCAGCACGAAGGTCAATGTGGTGGAAATTTATAACGATGTGTCCTACTTTCCGCCACGCCGGTATCGTGGTATTACTAGTTATTTGTTCAATACTTCGTCGTAAGTAATTTTTTCATTTGTGGAAAATCTAAAATTAGATTTTGCTGAACGATGTTACTTCAGTCTCCTTTGCAGTAAACTGTTATAGGAAAGGGTCGAAGAATGGAGGGTATTACATCGTACAATACATCGCAGAGCTACTGTTTCCACTTTACTGGATGACCTCTTTTAGTTGAAAGACTATTACTGTCGACGGTTATTATCCAGCGCTGAATGTCATTGTGGTCTACTACTCGTACACGTAAGCGTATGACGTCTGGACTTGCGTGGAATACGATCTGATAATACATGCTATCTTGTTAACGTACCGATTATGGAACAACGAGGCTTCGGTAGTGATTATTCAGTTGAGGAATGGACGGCACGTCAAGATGACGCCTGAAGATAGAAACCAGCGGGCACTTACTCCCTTCATGCCGTTCGATTCTCGTGTACTGGACGTAATCACAAGGTGTACTGTATATGATCAGCACCACATCATCTGTCTCGCATGCTTTGTTAGTGTTTAACAGCGCTATTGCGTAACAAATAGTGCTCATGAGTTATAGTGAATAGGGGATAAAAAATCGTAAAAGATGGAAACAACACGATTGAAGAGAAACGCATTTGCGTACTTGTCTACCGAAAAAGAAACGATGTATGCTAAAAGCATAAAGTATGACATTCTGATAAGAATAATTTCACAAGCTGTGTTTTGGATTTTGAACACGGCTGTCACCGCGTACACAATTGCGAAATGAAAATAAAAAGAAAAGCTCTTGAAGGGAGACTCTGTCAAAAAATTTAACTATACTTCTACTTCGCCGACTTCACCCGAATTTTAAAATCAAGTCTGTCGCCTGTAGATGCGGCAATAACTAGATTTGTAGTCAAGAATTTCGTTGGTTTTCAAAGTTTGAATTTTTAATACGATTTTTAATATGATTTTTGAAAATCAACTTTTCATACTCTGACCACAATTTCCTCATTCCAGACTTTTAGGCACATGGCTAGACAGTGTTCAACAGTTTCATGCACATTTTATGAGAAATGTAATTACCTTTGAGTATTATTTTCAAATTTAAATTTTCTTTAATTATTGGTACGTAATAGAGATAAGAAAACACGTAAACTACATTTATGATAATATCAAGTCACAAAAATTTGAGAATACCTCAGGAGTACTTCCTGCAAGAATTTCATTGAGACTGGTTATTGTTTAGGGGAAAATTTGGCAATGAAAGTAAAAAAAAATGAGGAATTGGATTTTAAAATTTTGTTGCAATAAGAATGCTAGTCCAAGATACATTTTTTTCACTCCGTCGTCAGGCCACAAGTGGCCCATCGGGACCATCCGACCGCCGTGTCATCCTCAGGTGAGGATGCGGATAGGAGGGGCGTGTGGTCAGCACACCGCTCTCCCGGTCGTTATGATGGTTTTCTCTGACCGGAGCCGCTACTATTCGGTCGAGTAGCTCCTCAATTGGCATCACGAGGCTGAGTGCACCCCGAAAAATGGCAACAGCGCATGGCGGCGGGATGGTCACCCATCCAAGCGCCGGCCACGCCCGACAGTGCTTAACTTCGGTGATCTCACGGGAACCGGTGTATCCACTGCGGCAAGGCCGTTGCCTAGTCCAAGATACATAGCCATTAAAATTCACCAGCACCATACGTTTTCCTTCCTGCTCCAGGAAGATTTCTTCTTCCTGTAATTTTAACATCAAGGTAGCCTTTGTTGTTGAACGTTTTCTTGTCCAGGTAGCATATTCTGGACTGCTTGATCTGTTGCTGATCTCTAGAGAAGCAGATCTTCTTGTAGGAGGGTGATAAAGGAGTACTGGGATTCCCACTTTTTACAGTTTTCAAATGTGCCATATTAAATTAAGAAATTAATTCTAATAGACTCAGATTTTCATTTTTTCTTTGGTTTTTTTTGGGACACTTGTACCAAATGGAACTGTACAAAATTGCCTTACCATCAGCGCATTTTCCATTGGAGTGACATATTCAAGTCTCTGATAGGGAGGTATTTTCTTGACTACTTTGGGAGCTGTCAGTGTGCCAATGTTCCCCACACAATCAATATTTCAAACATTTCTTAGACGTACATGTAACTCGAATAAGCCAAATCTTTTCAGAATCTAAGAGTATGTACTCCAAAGACATGAAATAGCTACTAAACTTTTTTGAAAACAATTGAAGTTCATGGTTGCTGTGCTGGCGTAAGCTGTCACCAGCATACCAGTCGGAAAAGATGTAGCCCGAATATCGATAGTAAGCAGTGGATTAAGCATGCCTATACGAGAGAGGTCAGAGGCACACCGCAAGTGACATGCCGCCAACACCCTCTCGACAGCAAGTATTTAGACTGCCGCCGCTGACCGGAGGGCCTCACTAACTGACTCACACTCCAGTTCGGCCGGTGTCTGTCAGCATACATACGGAGCAGCATAAATTAGCACAGGCTAGGATGATACATTGCGATGAGATTAGTGTTGATAGCGAGACTTGTACTTTACCTATAGCGATACTAAAGTTTGTAATAGCAAGAATACCGATGTTGTCTACAAGAGGACTATTACTGAAGAGCTTGTATCACACAACATGGGCTCTATTAAAGTAGCAGCTCTCTGTCCATGTAAATAAAGTACATTTGTGTCGTTGAGAGAGGATACCGGCACCCGTAACAACATCCTTTCCCTTGTTTCGTTGGTGGAAGAATCTACAGTGGCGACGAGGGTACTACAGTTGCAGTCTCCCCTTAAAACATGACGTAGAGACAGTGAATTGACTTGTGACTATGGCACAGAGTTGTAAAGGCAAGTATTAGAATAGTAGGAGCCCTGTACATACAATGAAAATGCTCAGCCCGTGACATGTGTGAACAGATGAAACAGTGGTCTGATGTTTCGAGCACGCATTAGATTAACAATAATTGTGGACTTCTGGCAATGTGAGACGACTCGTATCGTTAATAGCAGAATTACATGGGTGTCATAATGTGGGTTGTTACAAGCTGGAAGATCCTTCGGAAAACATACCCACCACATTGGTTGTAAGATGTCAGAATGGAAAAGGTGGTACAAGGAAGCAACATGTGCTTGTAATCTTGTTTATGCACAAATCTCTAATAACCTCACTGCTGACTGTAAATTAAACCCCTACTTTCTTTCTTTTGTTGGGGTAGGAATACAAATTACACTTACGTATTCACTTAGAGTTTGGCAATTGCAAGTGATTGGCAGTAGTATGTACACGAGGGAAAGTTTTATGGTAGTATCGGCAGGTAAACTGATGGAATATCCGAGAACAGATGGCGGAAGCGTTTACACATTAGTAGCTTCGAAGCTGGGAACATACTCTCGGTGCTGTTTACACAGGGACTACCGCCGGTAAACAGAAGCTGGGAGTAGAAAACTCTCACGTTTATCGAAACTATTACGCACCACAGTGGCAGAGAGCAACACAGGTTAATAGTCACATAAAATGTATTGCGACTGCTGATGGCATGGTAAATACAGTACAGATTAGGATCGATATTACACCCGGAATTTCTGCTAGGAAAATCACTTTGTTGGAAGCTGAACTAGTATAAATAGTAGACTATTCCAATTCCTGTCTTTAGCGTATTTCAGTGCATCACGAGCGGCGTATGGGAAGACACGTCTGGAGGAGACGTTTAGTGCCATGTTTAATGATATGACGAAATTCAAAATTTTGTGACAGTAATTGCAGTTTGTAATTGCACTTGTCGGAGAGTATTAGCAAATAATAATCGTTGTCGTCGCATGAGAGTCGCAGCTTGGGACATCGACTGATGGTGTATACATATCTGGTTAAGGGAATACCGAACTGTGCAGGATAGATACAATGCATCACCCACCACATTTTTCTTGCCGTACATACAACGTCATTTTGCGGTATCTGATCAAAAGTATACGGTCACCGCTATGTAAAGTAGAACTGATCACTACAGGCGGACCCGTAGGAAAAAGGGTGGTGGGGTATATCATGTTGTCAGAAAAGCAGCAGTAACAGCAGAATGGTTCGGCCTGGAGACGTCAGTGACTTCACATGTGAACTTCCCATTCGATATCGCCTGAGTAAGCATATCCATTAAGGATATTCCAGTCCTTCTAAAGACGCCCAAATCGACTGTTGGTGATGAGACTGTGAAGTTGAAATGCGAATAAAGAGTTACAGCCCAACCAAGACAAGACGGACTCCTATGCACTGACTGACAGGGAACGTCAAGCACTGAAGATGGTGGCTGTAAGAAATCACATTGAATCAGTGAAAGCAATCACCTAGCACTGAAGAAGGTGGCTGTAAGAAATCACATTGAATCAGTGAAAGCAATCACCTATGACTCAAAGTTCTACCAGCAGTAAACTAGCGCAATGTCTGTCCTTAAGAAGTTAAGAAGAATTGGGTACAGTGGTCGACCAGTTGCACATAACCCACACATTTCAGTAGATGATGCTAGGCGACGCTTGAGGTGGGGTAAAGCATGACGCCACTGGACAGAGGATGAATGGAAACGATTGATCTGGAGTGATCAATCACGCTACGCTTTGTTGAAATCCGATGAACCGATTTGGGTTTTGGTGAATGTCTGGTTTGCCTGCCATAATATACAGTGCGAACACTGATATACAGACGGGGTAGTGTTACAATGTAGGAGTGTTTTTAATGATTAGGATGCGTTCACCTTACTTCGCTTAAGAAAACGCTAAATGTTGAAGAATATGAACGCATTTATTTTACACACTGCGCACTGTGTACAGTAGAGGAACAGTTGGGAGACAAACGCTGTTTGTTTCAGCATGACAGTGCACCCTGTTATAAAGCACCATATGTGAGGCGGTTGTTAGATGAGAATAGCGTTCTTGAAGTGGACTGGCCTGCCCAGAGTCCCAACCTGTAGCCAGTGGAACACCGCTGGGTTCAGTTAGAACGTCGTCTGCGTTCTAGATCCTGACGTCCAAACCGAGCGGATTGCTTAAGGCAAATGCTGGGATGGTTCATTCGAAGGGGCACGGCTGCTTTCCTTCCATACCCTTCCTCAATCCGAGTAATCCGTGTTTGTGCGCCATCTCTAATGACCCCGTTATCGACGGGACGTTAAACACTAATCTCCTCCTCCGCCATCCAACATCACCATATTCTCTGACTTCGGTTCTTGAGCAGGAATGAGCAGCCAGTACTCCACAAACGCAACAAAGCTCACTCCATCGTGAAGGCTAAGGATCGATCCCCCCCATATTAATGTGCTCACAATTATACATAATACCCAACGCATTTTCCACAATATTCGTCCATACATCTGATTACTTCGTCCGATTTCCATTTACATCTATATCGAAACCTTCGTCTGTGCTGTGTGAATTAGTATGAGGGACGCTACAACGGGACTTTAAATGGAGACATACATTAAGGTGCGTTGTGTCTGTGTGTGTGTCTTCTTGTGGGAGTGTCCTTTCGCCGGGCCAAGAAGCCATACATCATAGAACTGTGGACTACATGAAAAGGAGTAAGGACGTCTGCGTGGCTGGAGGGAGGTACGCCAGGGTCGCGCTGTGGATACTAGAGGCAGCTTATGGTCTGTCACTTCCAGACAATCTTCTTCCCATCGAAGCGTCACTCTGTACCTCAACAGCAACAGCTAGGCAGTAGCATATAGGAGAACGGTGCACTGAAGTATTTGAGCATCACTACACGTCTCCTCGGCTGCGACACCCGCCCTTTCCTTCCCCTATATACCAGCGTGCCCTGTGTAATACCCCTTTCTAAAAACTTACTTTTAGTTTATAGCTTTCTGTAAATATTTGTGACCAAAGAGTCGATATGTTAGTACTTACGTTATCTGTACAAACAGGGTAAGGCGTGGCCTACAGTGTTTTTCCTGTGCAGCAACGAGATGCCTGGGTGTTCGTCTTTGTCTTTTCCCATTTCGCTTTCGTCATGTAAGCATCTTGCTCTGTAACTCTGTACGAGTTGTAATATATTAAGCTAAACCTCAATCAGAATATGTTCGAATATTTTCATGCCACACCAGTTCACATATTTATGCTAACTACCAATGAATTATCAATTTTATTTTTCAGCATTTTGTGGACGCAACATACCGACGTGGCAGCGATTTGTCATAGGTGTGACTTTGTTACAAATTATTGATATCTGTCTTTCATTTCTTGTACAACAAGAACCTGCAGTCATTTGGAGAAGAAGTCAGAGAGTTTTAACTAACTGCACAGCATAGAACGATTACCGGGTCAGGATACCAAAATTACATTTCCAAATTCCATTAGTCCACGTCTTTATTTCTGCTGCTCCCAACACTAATCTAAGACAATTACATCGTACATGCAGTAACAGCGTCGGTGATTGTTTAGTGAGAAGATGTGGAAGACAACCCGCACTTGGCACCCGGGAGAAAGAAAGACATCTCCTTTCCCCGTGTTCGTAGGTGGAGGGGGCCGCCCCGGAAGTTTTGGACTTCTTTATTTGCTGCTTACATTGAAAGTGTGTTGCCACATTGTTCACGGATGGACATTTACAGTGCTAAGAAACCGGTTATTTTATATTTGTTGTTGTTGTGGTCTTCGGTGCAAAGACTGGTTTGATGCAACTCTCCACGCTACTCTATCCTGTGCAAGCCTCTACATCTCTGAACAACTACTGCAACCTACGTCCTTCTGAATCTTCTTCGTGTATTTGTCTCCTGGTCTTCATCTACGACATGCTTCCCTGCAATACTAAATTGCTGATCCCTTGATGCCTCAAAACGTGTCCTGCAAACCGATCCCTTTTAATAGTCAAGTTGTACGGAAAATTTCTCTTCTTCCCAATTCTACTCAGTACCTCCTCATTAGCTACGTGATCTATCTACCTAATCTTGAGAATTCTTCTATAGCACCACATTCCAAAAGCTTCTTGTCTAAACTGTTTATTGTCCACGTTTCACTTCCATACAAGGCTACACTCCATACAAATACTTTCAGAAAGTGCTTCCTGACACTTCAATCTACACTCGATGTTAACAAGTTTCTCTGCTTCATAAACACTTTTCTTGCCATGCGTTCTACATTTTATATTTTACCTACTTCGACCATCCTCAGTTATTTTGTTTCCCAAACAGCAAAACTCCTCTGCTACTTTAAGTGCCTCATTTCCTAATCTAATTTCCTCAGCATCACATGATTTAATACCTACCATTTAATTCGACTACATTCCATTATCCTCGTTTTGCTTTTGTTGATATACACTCCTGGAAATGGAAAAAAGAACGCATTGACACCGGTGTGTCAGACCCACCATACTTGCTCCGGACACTGCGAGAGGGCTGTACAAGCAATGATCACACGCACGGCACAGCGGACACACCAGGAACCGCGGTGTTGGCCGTCGAATGGCGCTAGCTGCGCAGCATTTGTGCACCGCCGCCGTCAGTGTCAGCCAGATTGCCGTGGCATACGGAGCTCCATCGCAGTCTTTAACACTGGTAGCATGCCGCGACAGCGTGGACGTGAACCGTACGTGCAGTTGACGGACTTTGAGCGAGGGCGTATAGTGGGCATGCGGGAGGCCGGGTGGACGTACCGCCGAATTGCTCAACACGTGGGGCGTGAGGTCTCCACAGTACATCGATGTTGTCGCCAGTGGTCGGCGGAAGGTGCACGTGCCCGTCGACCTGGGACCGGACCGCAGCGACGCACGGATGCACACCAAGACCGTAGGATCCTACGCAGTGCCGTAGGGGACCGCACCGCCACTTCCCAGCAAATTAGGGACACTGTTGCTCCTGGGGTATCGGCGAGGACCATTCGCAACCGTCTCCATGAAGCTGGGCTACGGTCCCGCACACCGTTAGGCCGTCTTCCGCTCACGCCCCAACATCGTGCAGCCCGCCTCCAGTGGTGTCGCGACAGGCGTGAATGGAGGGACGAATGGAGACGTGTCGTCTTCAGCGATGAGAGTCGCTTCTGCCTTGGTGCCAATGATGGTCGTATGCGTGTTTGGTGCCGTGCAGGTGAGCGCCACAATCAGGACTGCATACGACCGAGGCACACAGGGCCAACACCCGGCATCATGGTGTGGCGAGCGATCTCCTACACTGGCCGTACACCACTGGTGATCGTCGAGGGGACACTGAATAGTGCACGGTACATCCAAACCGTCATCGAACCCATCCTTCTACCATTCCTAGACCGGCAAGGGAACTTGCTGTTCCAACAGGACAATGCACGTCCGCATGTATCCCGTGCCACCCTAACGTGCTCTAGAAGGTGTAAGTCAACTACCCTGGCCAGCAAGATCTCCGGATCTGTCCCCCATTGAGCATGTTTGGGACTGGATGAAGCGTCGTCTCACGCGGTCTGCACGTCCAGCACGAACGCTGGTCCAACTGAGGCGCCAGGTGGAAATGGCATGGCAAGCCGTTCCACAGGACTACATCCAGCATCTCTACGATTGTCTCCATGGGAGAATAGCAGCCTGCATTGCTGCGAAAGGTGGATGTACACTGTACTAGTGCCGACATTGTGCATGCTCTGTTGCCTGTGTCTATGTGCCTGTGGTTCTGTCAGTGTGATCATGTGATGTATCTGACCCCAGGAATGTGTCAATAAAGTTTCCCCTTCCTGGGACAATGAATTCACGGTGTTCTTATTTCAATTTCCAGGAGTGTATTATAGCCTCTTTTCAAGACAATATAGATTCCATTCAACTGCTCTTCCAAGTCCTTTGCTGCCTCTGACAGAATTACAATGTCATCAGCAAACCTCAAAATTTTTATTTATTCTCCCTAGACTTCAATTCCTACTCCAAATTTGTCTTTTGTTTTCGTTTCTGCTTGCTTAATATACAAATTGAATAACATCGGGGATAAGCTACAACTCTATGTCACACCCTTCTCAATCACTTCTTCCTTTTCGTGGCCCTCGACTCTTATAACTCCCATCCGGTGTCTGTAAAAATTATAAATAGACTTTCGCTCCCTGTATTTTACCCATGTCAATCTTAGAAACAGAAAGAGAGCATACCAGTCAAAAGTATTCTCTGCTACTAACTCAGGTTTGCCTTTCCTCAACCTATCTTCTATGAGAAGGCGTAGGGTGATCGTACATCTCTCCTAAATAGAAACTTACCTTCCCCGGGATCGGCCTCTAACAGTTTTTCTATTCTTCTGTAAAATATTTGTGTTAACATTTTGCAACCGTGACTTATTGAACCAATAGTACAATAGTTTTCAAAATTGTCAGCACCTGCTTTCTTTCGAATTGGAATTATTGTATTTTTCTTGCTGTCTGAGCGTATTTCACATGTCTCATATACCTTGCTCTCAAGACGGAACAGTTTTGTCATGGCTGGTTTTCCCAAGGCTATCAGTAGGCCTAACACAATATTGTCTACTCCCGTGCCTTTGTTTCGATTTTAAGTCTTTCAATGCATTGTCAAATTCTTCACGCAGTATCATTTCTCATATTCATCTATCTCCTATTCTCTTTCCGTAATACTGCCCTCAAGTACATCTTCCTTATATATATTCTCTATATGCTCCTTCCACCTTTATTCTTTCTCTTCTTTGCTTAGGACTGGTTTTCGGCCGGCCGGGGTGGCCGTGCTGTTCTAGGCGCTACAGTCCGGAACCGCGCGACGGCTACGGTCGCAGGTTCGAATACTGCCTCGGGCATGGATGTGTGTGTTGTCCTTAGGTTAGTTAGGTTTAAGTAGTTCTAAGTTATAGGGGACTGATGACCTTAGAAGTTAAGTCCCATAGTGCTCAGAGCCATTTGAACCATTTGACTGGTTTTCCATCTGAGCTCTTGTTATTCTTACAGGTGGTTCTCTTTTCTCCAAAGGTTGAAAGGTGGCTACACTGAGTCACTGCGCCTGAGATTGCGTCAAGGATTATTATTCCGCCGCCTCCACCGGCAGTAGTAGTTCAGAGATTGCCGTGGGCAGGACTTGTTGAGAGGATGTCGAGAGCAGTACTAGTTCAGAGAATGTCGTGTGCAGTTGTTGTTCTGTTGGGCGAGACAGTAGATGCTGTTCGGTTGATGTAATGTATAGATGGAAGATGTTGCAATAATCACAGTGTATTTTTCGTCAATATATATGGAGGTAAAAAAAATAATTTATTTCACATTTCCTTAATGACAATGCCTCTTGGTCACAGGTTCAGTCAACAAAGCATCTGGCTCGTGTTCATGTATTAGACTTGTAATTCTGGTTTCTATGTGCAATTGTAGTATTTCTGCTTTTTAAATTAGTTCATTGTAAATGGTGTTTAAAATATCTTGTCGTATTGAGGAAGAACCGAGCCAGATACATGTATGTTGAATCACACTACCACACACACACAACAGTTACACTTGTGCTTTGTTGTTTCATAGCTTTTATAGTTGCAGGGGACTTAGAAATGGTTCAAATGGCTCTGAGCACTATGGGACTTAACTTCTGAGGTCATCAGTCCCCTAGAACTTAGAACTACTTAAACCTAACTAACCTAAGGACATCACACACATCCATGCCCGAGGTAGGATTCGAAACTGCGACCGCAGCGGTCGCACGGTTCCAGACTGTAGCGCCTAGAACCGCTCGGCCACTCCGGCCGGTCAGGGGACTTAATTAATCAATTGTGTTAACGGAAATTTCCATTCATTTTTATTGTTATTTTATGCTGTCAGCTTGCGTACTAATACTACGCAGGGCCAACCGATTACGAGACTTCGTAACCGGATACACAGCTACTAAAATTATTCTATTTTAATTAAGCCCCCATGCACATGGCTACCCTGCCAGGTTCGTCCCTTGCAATTCTTCTGATAATAAAAATAGCAGACAGTAGTATGTTGTAGTAATTTGTAGTTTAGTAATTGTAGTCTATATTGCACGTGTAGATTTGGTAATTGAACATTTGTAGTTGTCTTGTCATTCTTCTAATGGTATTTTTGCAGAATTTAATTTTTGATGTCTCGTATACGGGTTTGACAATTTTGTGCAATTGTGAAGGTTTTAATTGTCATTAATCGTGTTTGTCGGGAAGCATTTCGTGTGAATTGTATTGTTGCTGATAAAGTGTTATATTGTGTGAAATTTTTTATACCGACGAGTTTTGTATATTTTGTAAATGATTACGCGATCGATGAAAAAGGCAAAAATGATGGATAGTCAGAATAACGAAATTGTTAACGTGGCGAACTCGCCAACACAGGAGAACAGTATGATGAATAATAAAGTAGAAAACAATTTAATAAGCCAGGAAAATAGTCCGGAACCAGTTCAAAATTTTTCACAATCAAAAAATTCACAGAATACGAGATTAACGACAGAATGTTCTGGAATAGTATCGAACACAGATAGCTTTACAGTTACGACGAAGGAAGTTAGTTTTACGGGAAATGTTAGGGGCGAAAAGAATTTCGAACCAGTTAATATGGAGCAGTTGATGAGTGCAATATTAAATTTGGGATCACAGTTAGGATCTCAATTAAAAACAGAGATGGAAACAATGGAAACACGGTTAGACTCACGAATAGGGACATGTTTTAAAAACATGAAAGGTGAATTAAGGAAAGAAATTAGAGAAGTAGTACAACCGATTTTGAATGCACACAATATTAGATTAATTTCAATAGAAATTAGACAAAAGCAACAGAATAGAGAACAGGAAGAAAGAGATAGCATGATAGTACAAAAATTTTCAGAGTTCAATCTTCAACGTGCACATGATAAGGAAGAAATATTTGAAAGAATCGAAAAATCCGTACCAAATCACAGAATAAATAACCTAACACAACAATATGAACAATTAACTACTAAATGTGTCAATACTGAAACCCGAGTCGCGACACTTACGGAAGACATAAATAAACAGAAAGAACAAATAGGTGACTCATCGGAAAGAGTTGAGGAGATTTCAGATAAATTGACAAATCTTAGTTTAAATGGGTACAGAGATTCAGATGATACAGCTCCATTGCCATTTGCAGAAACAGAAGAGTAGCAGAATATAAATAAACATGTTGAAAATCAGGGAAAATTTAATGAACGCGTTAAAAGGGAATTTGAGGCGTTACGAAAGCAAGTTAAACAAATTGAAAGCGAATTCGTAGGAAAAGACAGTAGAAGAAATTTGGAATCACCTATAGCAGCGGGTTTTGAGGAAAATAATTTATTTCATTTACGAGATGCAACAAGAGAGCGCCAGGCGCGCGAACTTGACAATAATCGACATTCGGACTGGGACAGACGCGGTAGGTCTTTGTCGCCACGAGGCGAAAACTTTGACTATAAACACTTTTTAACTGTTCGGAAATTTAAGATCTTTCGCAATTCTAAGAATGACATACATCCATGTTCATGGTTAGATCAATTTTTGTACGCACTTCCACCAAATTGGCTACTAAGTCACAAACTGGAATTTATGTATGGCTATTTAAGTCCTCGGGGGATTCACTACACTAAGTGAATATGTGCCGTAGCGTGCACAGGGCCCTGAGCTGTAGTGGTGCTATTTCCCTTTTAGTTTTCTGCACTGCTGCCTACTCTTTTACTATTCTTTGTATCTATCAAAACAACTCTTCAACTATCAATCTATATAGAAAAGGAGTCGGTAAAGAATAACCGGATATGACTCTTTTACCCAAAAGTAATTTCGGAAATTACCGTTTGGACTTACTGTATCTTCAGCAGCATTCATTCGTAGTTTAAACGAAATTTTACCTGTTTATCTTCGTAACAATATTACTTCATATGTTGACGATATTCTTATTGCTAAACGTTCTTGGAGTGAGCATAACAAAATTTTGGATTCATTATTACGTATTTTTGCAAGAGTTGGCATTACAGTGAACTTGGAAAAATCTGAATTTGGTCGTTCTCAGGTGAAATTTCTTGGTCATATTGTTTCTACAGAAGGTATTCCTCCTGATCCAAAGAAACTAGACGCTATTCGTAATTATGCTGTTCCTACCACAAAACGTGATGTTTGTAGTTTCCTTGGTGTCTGTAATTTTCTCAGACGCTTTGTTAGATTGGACAATTTGGCCACATCTCGTTTATGTGAACTATCTGGAAAGAATTCTAATTGGTGTTGGGATGAGGAAGCTCAATCAGAATTTGAACAACTTTGTGATGCTTTAGTTGCTGCTCCACTTCTTTCACATCCGGATTTATCTAAAGATTTTTGTTTGGCGACAGACTCATCACACAAAGGCCTATGTGCACAGTTATTTCAAGAGATAGAAGAAAACGGCGTTGTAGTACAGAAAACTATTGCATTTGGAAGTCGTGTTCTCTCTAAATCAGAAAAGAATTATTGTATTACGGAACTTGAAGCCTTGGCTGTTGTCTGGGCTTTCACAAAATTTCGCATCTTTTTGTATGGCAGACATACTAAGGTTTACACCGATCATTGAGCTCTGGAATTTCTTATGTCAACAAAATTAACACATGGATGATTGTCACGATGGGCACTGTATCTACAGGAATTTGATTTTAGTATTGTTAACATAGAGGGTTCTTCAAATATTATTGCTGATGCTTTGTCACGTGCACCTATGGGTTTGAAACAAAGTGCTGAGGAGGACTGCAAAGAAAACAATTATTGTTTGATGTATATTCAAGATGTTGCGTTTGAAAATTTTATTTCGTCTTCGCTCCAGGACATCGCTAAGGAGCAAAACAAGGATCCAATGTGGAAGAACATTAAGGAGAAGTGGAGGAGAAAGGAAAGCGTAGCGATTAGACAGTATTATTTAGTTCGCAATGATATTCTTTTTAAACGAAAATTGGTTGACAACTCTGTTTGGTTAGTTTGCATTCCTGATGAGTGGGTTGATAAATTGATTTGGTATACACATTTCAGTTATGCACACTTTGGTCCCAGAAAATGCTTTCATAAATTACGAGAAAATTGCAACTTCAGTAATATGGAAAAACTTATTCGATTTGTTCTTGCCAAATGCAAATTATGTCAAAAGACCAAGCCGCCAACTATTTCTCACAGAGCACCGTTGTTTCCTATCAATCCAGCGAAATTAAAGGAGACGGCTGCAGTCGATTTGTTCGGTCCAGTGGTTCGTTTTACTAATGGTTTTGCGTACATTTTGGTAGCAGTGGAATTGACATCAAAATATGTGTGTCTTACACCTTTACGCAAAGCAACTACTCGTTCAGTATCTAATGCTTTCATCAAACATTTTCTTAAAGAAGTGGGTCATGTTGATAAAGTTATATCAGATAATGGATCACAGTTTCGCTCTAAAATTTGGCTTCGTACTCTACAGCGTCGTAAGATTAAACCAATTTTCATATCACTATTTCACCCTCAATCTAACGCTTCAGAGAGATGGATGAAGGAAATCAACAAATTGTGTCGTCTTTATTGTTATCAGAATCACAGAACGTGGGATCAGTATCTTCATATTTTTCAAAACATTCTGAATGAACTACCTAATGATTCAACTTCTTTACCGCCTATATTGATATTAAAAAATAAAGCACCGACAAATTGCATTTCTAAAATCGTCCCTTTTCCGCCTACACGGAAACTGCGGCATTCTGAAGTTGTCAACCTGGCTCTACAAAATATTTCATCTGCGGCTGCTAGAAGAGAGAAATCAGCTAAACGTCCTGGTCGTTTAAAAACCTTGTCAGTTAGTCAAAAGGTGTTAATTAAGTCTCATCGTTTCTCTCACAAAGGGAAAGGCTTGCGTGGAAAAATGTTTCTGCTTTATAACGGTCCATATAGAGTTCACAAAATTATTCATGATAACACAGTCGAAGTAGAAACTCTTAAATCACAGCGCTCTAAGGGAATACGTCATATATCGAACGTTAAAATTTTTGTGGAATCACATACTTTTGAGAAATTAACAGTTACACGTAAACACGCAGAGAATACAAGGATACCGCGCCGTGTTCTGGCGGCGGCACATACTCAAAGCAACAGTCAAGTCTGCGCGCCGCACAAGGCAGTCATTGACCGCAAACATTTACTTCCTACGTCATGCGTACCTACAGCTGATCGAGCGCTCAGTGCTAATGCACTGACAGCCATAAACGAATACACAGTCTAATTTCTCCGATTAAATGCAGTATAAAGCTATAGTGACTTGAGAAATTATGTTATTAACGTTCAGTTTTTTTCAGGGTACAGTTGTATAAAATATTTGAGAACTTCTGGTAAATTCTGTGTGTGTCCGACGTTAAGAGGACCTGCTATCGAGAAAATTTCAGGAAGAATGTAATTTCGGAGAAGAAAGTAATAAACTAAAAAGGTAACTATTAATTGAGTTTATTTTTCAGGTAACATATTTCTACTTAAGTATGTACTTTGTACGTAATTTGCTGCTCGCGATTATGTGATTTATACTTTGTGTTAACTGTTTTTGACAATGATTGATTAATGAACAGAGTTGTTACTTATGTATATTATGCATCGCTTGGTTGCTCTGCTTTTTCACTGATGTCTTACTTTTTTATTATGTGCCTGCTGTGCTTATTTATTTAAATTATAATTGTCACCTGATTAGTTGTGCTGATATGGTTATGTATGTCAGTCATACTTTGTGATTTATCTGCTTGCGCCTTCATGTTTACTTATTAAGATTACATATGAACATTTATTTGCTTATGCTGATATGATGCTAATGACCTGTTTATTATGTAAGATATATACTTGCTGTTTTGCGTATGGATTGCATATTTACACATTTCTGTTTTGTTGTCATAACTACTCTTTAATTTGGTATATAGAAATGCTGATATACTGTGTACGAACGTGGAGTTTAGGTCACACTATGGTATTAATTATAGATTGTTCGCTTGGCAGAGCCTCGTTGTAGGGATTGTGCTATATCCACTTGTTGACATTCTGTTCTCTACTGGTATATTTACTCGCTATTGCGTGTTTTGCTTACGCTCAGTGCTTTATATTTTAAGATAAGAAAATGAACTGCTATAATTCTACGAACGACATTGGTACAAGATACTTTATTGAAGTCACATGAGCTGGAGGTTTTATGGAAGCCGTATAAATTTATGCTAATAGAAAGGAAGCTAACGACATGAAATACCAACACTAGGTTTAGACCATTGACAGTTATTACACTGCATTCTTCGTGAGCAATTGAAATAGCAAGTGACACTTGACACAAAAAGAAAATACTCCACATGTTTGCTTCTGTTTTGCCATGATTCTTGAAGTGGTGTACACACTGTGAAATATTACGATTTATTCATTCAAAGTCTTATGTAATCATTCATACTCCGTACTCATACTTACTTACTGAAAGTTATTCAAACTAAAGGCTGTTAGAGGTCATGTATGCATTTCTTTTATTTAATGATGTGCATGTAACCAAAATGTATTTTATAATTCATAATGAGTAGAAGATTTGGGTCAGGTGGATTACACAGAGGTTGTGTGCGAACATTGTGTCTTCGGATTGTATGGGATGATGAATTGAATTTTTCTCTAGGATTTTATCTCTACTTGTTCGAGGAGACTGACTAGAGGAAAGAGTTTTTACGGAAGTGATATGATATTGGTGATAAGGTTTATATGTATGGAGGTATTGAAGAGGTATTATTGAGGTATTGAGATTGTGTGATGTTGATGATTATTGGAGTTTTGGTGGACAAGAGGTAAGGTAAATGATATTGGTGATAAGGTTTATATGAAAGTATTGAAGAGGTATTATTGAAGTATTAAGATTATGTGATGCTGATGATTATTGGAGTTTTGGTGGATAGGAGGTAAAGTAAGTGAGGAGCATATTTTTTTGTTGGTTTATATGGAACAAGAAGGATGAAGATGGCAGATTAGAACACTTAAGTGGAAGGAAGATTGTCTACACAGAGACTTTGTTAAATCAATAACCAGTATATACTTTTTTTGAAGAGAGGAAGTATTTGCATATCTTGGCACACTGACAGTTGTTCAGCAACCGTACATTTTGATTTGGCTTGGCAAACATTGGTCTTGACATGATGACTATGATGTTGACTAACTATTATTGACTGTTATACACTGTTGCCACTACTACTTGATACACACGTTGAACATCAAATTTTGACAGAATTGCATTTACGCAGGTTAACACTATTCAATTACAAAGATGAGTGAGTGTGTTTTGTGTGGTTTCCTTTCCTAATCCCAAATAATGTGTACCGACCTACCTGCTAAATATTATTTTACTTGTTTGTTGTGCCTTGCACTGACACCCATAAATATTATAGGTTTACTGATATTTGAGTATTTTTAATAGTTAATATGACAATTATCTGATATCATTTGTGCGTTTATTATAATTTGTATGTTTAGTGTAAGAGCATTGATAATAATTTTGTAAAAGCTATTGTGTGTGCATTCAGACTGTCGTTCATGCTTGCACCTATTATCATTGATGGGTGCCACTTGGAAATGTTTAATTTCTGCTGATGAACTCTGATGAACTGTTTAATTATTGATAGTGAATATTATGGACTGTTACCTGCACTTGTTCAACATTGCTGGGTGCCACTGTTGGAACTGCTCAACCAGTGATGAGATGTCACTTGTTGCTGTCTGCACCTGTCAACATTGCTGGGTGCCACTGTTGGAACTGCTTCTACTGAAATGATGTCACTTGTTGCTGTCTGCACCTGTTCGGCATTACTGGGTGCCACT
Organism: Schistocerca americana; assembly: GCF_021461395.2. Lineage (NCBI taxonomy): Eukaryota > Metazoa > Arthropoda > Insecta > Orthoptera > Acrididae > Schistocerca > Schistocerca americana. The sequence continues at coordinate 377,155,287 of NC_060122.1, read as the reverse complement.
GATGGAACTGCTCCTACTGAGAAAATGTCACTTGTTGGTGTCTGTGCCTGCTCGCCATTGCTGGGTGCCACTGTTGGAGCTGTTTAAATACTGCTGATGAAATGTTATGGGACTGCTATTTGCACCTGCTGACCATTGCTGGGTGCTACTGTTGGAACTGTCAACTACTCTGAGGAGTGCTACTTGTTTATTGAACTATTGAAAAGATTTTATGTGAATATTTGTATAAACTGATTTTTTGTGTATTTACTGTTTATGAAATGTTATGAGACTCTTAACTGCACCTATTCGTCATTGCTGGTCCCATTGATTGAATTGTTTAACCATTCTGACAAATGATACTTGTGTAAACTATTATGTAAAATCATATGTACGCAAGCATTTGTATTCCTTACTGTATTTTATATATTAGGTTATTGAAGGGTCAGTGCAAAGCCAAAATTTATTTAGTTCTGTGATATTTACTTATTAATATCATCTTTTATTTTTGTCTGTATTTTTTGGCCGAATTTGGTGGTATTTTCACCACCAATTCTGGCAAAAATACCATCAAATTCTAGCCCGTGGAGGAGGGGCATGTGAAAGGTGGCTACACTGAGTCCCAGCGCCAGAGATTGCGCCAAAGATTATTATTCCGCCTCCTCCACTGAAAGTAGTAGTTCAGAGCTTGCTGTGGGCAGTACTTGTTGAGAGGATGTTGAGAGCAGTACTAGTTCAGAGAATGTCGTGTGCAGTTGTTGTTCTGTTGGGCGAGACAGTAGATGCTGTTCGGTTGGTGTAATGTATAGATGGAAGATGTTGCAATGATCACAGTGTATTTTTCGTCAATATATATGGAGGTAAAACAAATATTTACTTCACATTTCCTTAATGACAGTGCCTCTTGGTCACAGGTTCAGTCAACAAAGCATCTGGCTCATGTTCATGTATTAGACTTGTAATTCTTGTTTCTATGTGCAATTATAGTACTTCTGGTTTTTCAATTAGTTCATTGTGAATGGTGTTTAAAATATCTTGTCGTATTGAGGAAGAACCGTGCCAGATACATGTACGTTGAATCACACTACCACACACAGAACAGTTACACTTGTGCTTTGTTGTTTCGTAGCTTTTATCGTTGCAGGGGACTAATTAATCAATTGTGTTAACGGAAATTTCCCTTCATTCTTTATTGTTATTTTATGCAGTCAGATTGCGTACTAATACTACTGAGGGCCAACCGGTTACGAGACTTTGTAACCGGATACACAGCTACTAAAATTATTGCATTTTAATTAAGCCCCCATGCAAGGTCTATTTAATTTTCCTGTAGGTAGCATCTGTCTTACTCATAGTGATATATGCTTCTGCATTCTTATATTTGTTCTCTAGCCATTCCTGCTTCGCCGTTTTGCACTTCCTGTCGGTCTCATATTTTAGACGTTTGTATTCCATTTCGCCTTATTACATTTTTATATTTTCTCCTTTCATAGATTAAATTCAATATCCCTTGTGTTACCCAAGTATTTCTACTAGCTCTCGTCTTTTTACCTACTTGCTTCTGTGCTGTTTTCACTAGTTCATCCCTCACAGCTATCCATTCTTCTTCTACTGTATTCCTTTCCCCCTATTCTTGTCCATCGTTCCCTAATGATCGATTTTAAAAGCTCTACAATCTCTGGTTCTTTCAGTTTATCCAGGTTACATCGCCGTGAAATCCTGCCTTTTGGCAGTTTCTTCAGTTTTAATCTGCAGGTCGTAACCAATAAATTTTGGTCAGCGTCCACATCTGCCCCTGGATATGTCTCACAATTTAAAACCTGGTTCCGAAATCTCTGTCTTACCATTGTATTATCAAACTGAAACCTTCCGGTGCCTCCAGGTCTCCTCCATGTACGCAACCTTCTTTCATGATTCTTAAACTAAGAGTTGGCTCTGAGCACTATGGGACTTAACATCTATGGTCATCAGTCCCCTAGAACTTAGAACTACTTAAACCGAACTAACCTAAGGACATCACACAACACCCAGTCATCACGAGGCAGAGAAAATCCCTGACCCCGCCGGGAATCTAACCCGGGAACCCGGGCGTGGGAAGTGAGAACTCTACCGCACGACCACGAGCTGCGGACAAACTAAGAGTTAGCTATGATTAAATTATAATCTGTGCAGAATTCTAGCAGTCAGCTTCCTCTTTCATCCTTTCCCCTCCAGTCCATATTCACTTACTACTTTTCCTTCTCTTCCTTCTTCTACTATCGAAGTCCAGTCCCCCATGACTATTAAATTTTCGTCTCTCTTAACTATCTGAACAATTTCTTTTATCTCATCATACATTTCCTCAGTCTCCTCCTCATCTGTGGAGCTAGTTGGCACATAAACTTGTACTACTGTGGTGGGAGTAGGTTTCGTGTGTATCTTGGCTACAACAATGAGTTTACTATGCTGTTAATAGTAGCTTATCCGATTTCCTGTTGTTTATTCATTACTAAACCAGCTCCTGCATTACTCCTATTTGATTATGTGTCTATAACCCTGTATTCACCTGACCAGAAATTCTGTTCCTCCTGCCACCGAACTTCCCACTATATCTAACTTTAACCTATACATTTCCCTTTTAAAATTTTCTAACCGACATGGCCGATTAAGGGATCTGACATTCAACTCTCCGATCCATAGAACGCCAGTTTTGTTTCTCCTGACAACTACGTCCTCCTGGGTACTCCCCGGCCGGAAATCCGAATGGGGCACTATTTTACCTCCGGAATATTTTACACAACAGGACGCCATCATCATTTAACCGTACAGCAGAGCTGCATGCCCTTGGTGAAAATTACGGTTTTAGTTTCCCCTTGCTTTCAGCCGTTCACAGTACCACTACACCAAGGCCGTTTTGGTTGATGTTACAAGGCCCCACGTTTGTCTGACCTCTCAACAGTTACCCCTCCGTTGTGGTTGCACCTACGGTAGGGCTATCTGCATCGCTGAGGCACGCAAGCCTCCCCATCAATGACACGGTCCATGGTTGATGGGGGTATTTTATATATATGATCCCTGTTTGACAGACATTAAGAGGATGAAGAATTTTTATGGACTCTGGTCTATTGTTTTCTAAACAGGTTCTCGTGAGTTCTAGGGCGTTCTCCTTCAAATATCTGCAAGATTTTTCAACATTTCTCTTACACACTCTCGCCATTTAAACAACAATATTGTCTGTCCGTATCGGTATTTTCTGTTTGACGTTTTATTCGTCGAAGCATTTGAAAGCAGGTCTAGTAGTGTTTAATATGTAATGTCTTTTGTAGAATAATTTTATGAAGGGGAATCATAAGTTACTGTTTTTGTACATTTTAGGTACATGTTTGGATGCCTGTTACTCATTGAAATTGCCCCACCACAGAAGCATAGCACGTCTAAGGGAATCAAAGCGAAATGGCGCGGTGAAGTATCGTTCGGTAATTCGTTTTCTGCATTTGAAGGGGATAATGGTGGAACAGTGATGCTGAGTGGGTGCAAGTACACACCAGCAATGCACCACATGACACAATGGTCAGTCAAGTCTGAATAGCGAAGAATGAACTGGAGAAGCTCCCTCTCTGTTCCGACACTGCTTATTCCTATCCAAAAAGTACGTCGAACCGAGCAGCAGCAGAAATGTAGCAAGCATGTCAGGCCCTTCCGGAAGATTTCCTTAGCTGTCTAATTAACATGTACAGACTCTGTGTTTATCATCATGAAAGGAGAGGAAGGAAAACACCACCGTTATGGTCTCAGGCGGGCAATCGCCGTGCCATCCCCAACCATTGGTCATCTTGTACCGTCATGACGAACAGACAAAGTAGCAAAGCAAACTATGGAACATGTGTATACACCGCAGCCGAAAAACAAATCGCAACTGGGCAAGCTGATACTGAGGACTTCTTGGGGCTGCTATGGTGTGGTGCTAACAGATTATACTCGTAAGGGTAAACCATTACAGGAGCATATTACCGAAATCTGCTGACGAGATCACGAGAGACTGTCCAACGTAAAATCTCGAGAAACTGTCCAAAGGGTTGCTTTTACTCTACGACAATCATCTATCTCATTTTCTACAGGACACAATTACCCATGCTGCTTCTTTGATCAAATTTTTCTTAACCGTCATATTTTCCTGAAATGGCACTTAGCGACCCATTCCTCCCGCTTGTGTAGCAGAAACTTCCAGAACTACGACATGTTTTTAGAGGGATAACTTTTCTTGAACAGCCAAATGCAAGAATTCTGCAACCAAGGACTGGTCCGAGTGGTCCAGCGTTGGAATAGTGTGTCACATTTAAGGACGAATATGTGGGTAGAAAGTCCTATTTTTCAACATAATCTCCGTTCAATGCGACGACCTTATGCCACCTCTCCATCACCCAAGTACTGCTACTCATGGAGTGCATCCTTCATTGGGCCAAACAGGTGAAAGTTGCTCTTTATGGTCCACTATTAACCAGCAAGGAATCCAGCAGGCACACACCTCTGAGTATCCCAACAAGGGGACGAGTGTGCCAGCACTACCCACAGAGATGTTCAATTGAACAGCGAAGTGTTTGATTGTGATCCGTCGATCACGTCGAATGAGTCGATCACGTCGAATGGGAGTGTCCGTACCTTCCGATATTGCAGCAGTCACAGATGTGTGTGAGCGGCCGGCACGCGGGACATCGGACAAGTTTGCACGACTTTGTTTTGATTATGACAAACGCCTCGCCAAACGATTCAACGTACTTTTGTTCACTACTAGGTCTCCCTAGACATTGTAGAGACGCCTACGAACATCCGCGATGCTCTGGTTTCCCGCCAAAAGAAACTCGGGGACAGCTGTCTGCTTGGAAAGCAACTCCGCTACAGACGCTTTTGAGAAGGATACTAATAGCGCCACCAGCTACCAAAACTTTAAGAAACTATAGAGGCTGAAGCGGGAATATTCCACTATGCCCACAACATATTTTGCATTTTTGAAAAAAAAAGTAGCATTACATATTGAACTCCCTTCGTACCTACCTTACCTGTATAACGCCCGAAGTGCTTGGACCACTCTGAGATGACACGTAGTCCAGATTTCATTATCAGCAGCTGCTCTTGACCTTCTCCAACACATCTTGTCCATACGGGAGTGATCATACGAAGTATAGTCGGGTTGAGTGTCAGGGATGGTCAGCCTAGTCTATAGCGTGTGCGATGAGATTACGAGGGGCCTACTTGTCGTCACTGCCGAGATACCAACCCATTTTGCGGCCTGTGTACGTGTGCGTTGTGGTCATACCCCATATTGATGTCGGGATACATACACAGGAAACAGTGGCGTTTTGTAGCACATGTGTTTCGGGACGGTTTTCTCAACGTATCGCCAATACCGTGGACTTACAGATCTGCGTCGTGTGTGTTCCCTATGTGCTTAAGCTATTAGCGCCAGTTTTGTGTAGTGCCACATTGTGAGGCACCACATTCTGCAATTATCGTTAATTCATGAGCATGAGTGTAAAAGCTCCAAAGCCCTTTCTCTCGTCGAGAGAGAAAGAGAAAAGACATCCCGAGATGACTGCAGCAAAATGTATATTCCATGCTACATCACGAGCTATCTTTACGAATACTTGGTGAAATGATGCACTGCACGTGTTTGTTTCCATATTGTGCCATGAGAGGGAACATTTTATGAATATAAACTGTTTTTTTTTGTATAGAAACTTTAAAACAACCATATAATTATAAAAATGCGGCGTTCATAATGTGTGCAGTATGCCGAGGAGATCACTGCTTCCCATGGTTTCATGATTAATATTACCCCAGCACATGTAAGTCATCAACTGAAAAATAAGAAAAGTATCTAATTTTATATACGAAGTTGCCATGTACGCAGTTCACCACTCGCTAGACACTACGATTGACGATGCAGCATGGAATGATGTATCCCCGTTTCTAATTCAAGCGCAATTCGACAATTCAGCTCGATGCACGACTGGCGCAGAACCAATGCTGTTGCAGAGTGGCAGCTCGAAGTATTAAATTACGGATTCTGTAAGCCCTCAAGTCACCCGCATCTTTAATAATCAATTCTTCCTGCAATATTGTAAACTCACAATACATAAAATTTAATTATTTGTTACTCCTCGTAGCACTAGGCAACAGCCTTTCCGTAGTGGATACACCGGTTCCCGTCAGATCACCGAAATTAAGCGCTGTCGGGCGTTGCCCGCACTTGGATGGGTGACCATCCGGGCCGCCATGTTTCGGGGTGCACTCAGCCTCGTGATGCCACTTGAAGAACTACTCGACCGAATAGCAGCGACTCCGATCACCGAAAACCATCATAAAGATCGGGAGAGCGGTGTGCTGACCACACGCCCCTCCTATCCACTTCCTCAGCTGAGGATGACACGGCGGTCGGATGGCCCGAGTCCCGATAGGCCACTGTGGCCTACCGACGGAGTGTCTCGTGGCACTGCAGTTCTAATTGCCAGTGGGGTATTTACAACTCTTTCTTTCAGTATCTTTATTTTACTTTTACAGGGCGAAGAAAAAAAAAAAAAACTTTCTTAACCTGGAGGTTAGCATGCAATTCCAGACAAAAGTTTATCTAGCAAAATCAGATCGGGTGCATTCTGAAAACACGTTTATGAAAATGATTAGCTGGCAACATTGTCACATAGTGCAGGGCATCGGAATGTACGGAAGAACCGAGCGAGGTGGCGAAGTGGTCAGCACACTGGACTCGAATTCGGGAGGACGACGGTTCAAACCCGCGTCCGGTCGTACTGATTCAGGTTTCCCGTGATCTCCCTAAATCGTTTCACGTAAATGCCGGCGTGGTTCCTTTGAAAAGGCACGGCCGACTTCTTTTCCCATCCTTCCCCAATCCGATGAGACGGATGACTTCGCTGTTTGGTCCCCTCATCCAAATCACCCAACGTGCATCACGTTGCGCTAGCTTACCAGCCGTTGTAGCTCACTGAGGCAGATTAGTAACCGAAACGCTCTCGCTCCTGGGTCGAAACCCGCCACTTCTAAAATTCCCAGCTCCGCCTTGCGGGTCGAGGGAGCAGGTCGTTCTTGTTTCCGCCTGCACAGCAGCGCCAAGTGTCGACCCTGTGTGTACGTAATCTTGAGTGTGTGTCAGCCGGTGTCGCATCATTCTTGCCTAGTGAAGTTGTCTGGCGTTCTCTGCCCGAGCCATGATGTCTGTCGAGTCTCTCAAGAACATTCGTCGTCGAGGTACAATTTGTTTCAGTTTTGACATGAGTGAGCCGTGGCGACGGCTCCTTATCGATTCTTCCCTGCTTTCCGTAATCGTATGTGTCCGTCGCGCTACATTTATCTCTGTATATCGATTCTCCTTGTGAAGTAACGTTTCTGGCGGTGCACAGAGGAGGTGGTGACGGCGGAAGGAGCCAGCACGACAGGGGCAGCGGACAGCTGGGCACGGTGAACCAGGACGACCAGTGGCCTGGACTAACAAAGGCAGCTATATTTCTCGGGTGCATGTTTTCGTAATGGCCTTAGCGTTTCTCGCCTGCTGCAATTTTTGGGAGACTGCGTCCTGTTGTGTGAATTCCATTTGTCTTGACGTCGTCGGTTTGTGATTCACGTGATTCAATGCTGTGTGCTACTGGATATTTAATGCTTTACTGCCAATATTCAACTTGTCTTCATCTTTTGCACCTTTCACGCACAGTGGTAGTATTACGAAAGCTTCGGCATTTGCCTGGTTTTGGTGGTTTCTTGAAGGACTGAATTTAATACGATTACTGATTGACCCCCTTTTTTATTTATTGGTATTTTAATAAATTGTGTTTGTGTCTTTCGGTGCCTCTCTAAGGGTGGTCTTATGCGTTATTTATTTCATGTATAATTTGATCGCTTAAGTCCACTTACAGTGGCCGACGGCAGTTATTTAACTAAGGTTATTTCCTTTTTTATTATATTGGTGATTCCTTTGAGAGTTGGTGGCCACTCTTTTTTAACAGAGTGTTGTTAACTCAAGTTTAGCCCCTTAGCATTCTTTAAACAGTTTTGTGGTATAGCTGGGTCAGAGTTTACTTGTGGATGGCTACGTGAAATTTTGATTGAACTGAAATTTTTAATTAGCCATATGAACACCTGAGTCTAAAGTCATTTAAATTTACAAGTTGTATTTTCTGCTGCTGGCTATTTTAGCAGTTGCCATTTTTTTTTTTTATTTGTGGAGGTGTGGATTTAAACTTTGCATATCTAATAAGCATGCAAATTGTTTTACAGTTTTCCTTGCTTAAAGTGTGGCGTAAGCGGCTAATGGACGTGAGAATCTGTTTGCTTCTAGTTCTCCTTATTGTAATATACGCCAGAAAACGGCTTGGTGGCCTGATAGTCATCGGCTGTGTTTGTCGGTGAGCCTCTGATTATAATTGTGACTAACCACTTGATGGAAACTTGAGGCTGCCTTTAATCCTCATGTTCTCTTTTCTTGAACAGAGATTTTTGTTACAGCAGTTAATGATAAGTTGCTACTCTTTGGTATGTTCTTGTAAGGGCTTCATTTATAATAGTTAAGCAGCTTCTTTCGCCCTGACTTATTTAGTGCCTTTTGTTAACAGCACTAATGGGTGCGGGGACCTGTTGTTTGTTAACTTGTGTCATAGTGCGGATGATTGACCTAAGCACAGGAATTCAGGCATTCTGTTGGAACGAGCAACTTAAATTCTCTTTTATGCCTTGTATTCCTGTTCAGAATCGTACCCTTTCCCTCACAACATCTTGCTTATTAGAGTTTTTGATTTAAGTAACTGTACTGTACCAGCTTTCTCTCAACCATTAGGGATTAATAGTTTATATAGAAGGTGTTTCTTTTAACTGGCTGTAGCTGGAGCTGCCAATATACTTTTTCACCTTTTATACTCTAGAGGCACTTCAGGGTTATTTATTTTTAAAAAAATTATAAAAAAGGAGAGGGGGATATTCTGCTTTAACAATATTGTTACGAAGAGGAAAGTGTAAGTAGATGAATGACGAACACTAACTTCATTTAACGAAGATTTATTCAGCACTTGCATATACAAGAGTGCAGAGCAAACTGCCTCCAGCCAAAACACATACAGTATATACACAGGTATAGTACATTTCAGTACACTGCTTCTTGCCATTTGTGGATACTTCTAGAATATACTCGAACCGAATATAGAAATTAAAATTGTTCAGGTGAGTTTCGAACTCACGACCCTCCATTGCAACAATCTGTTATCATAAACACTTTTTAATTTTTTTAAATCTCATTTTGTTCGTTGCATTTGTTCGGGGCGGACGTTTCATGACATCCGTTTCTTTTTTTTTCCTATCTCATTTTTGTTCTATATGGTTCCTTGAATTTGTTCGTGGCGGATGTCCGATGACACCCGTTCAGGTTGTTCACTCAGTTTTTCATTACAGAGGGTAGCTAACCCTCTGCCCGAACACGCTGAGCTACCGTGCCGGCAGACACTAGACTACGGCGGCTGCGCTACTCAGCTTCCTCTGTGACATTGCTCCCTCCTTAAGCGAACAGCGTCTCGGTGTTACGCCCTCCTAGTCGGGAATGAGTCATCGGTCGTGCATACTCCGACTCCCGATGACTGATGTTCGCCCTGGTTGTGATCTTCTTAGAACTTCCCTTGCTGCTACGTTCTTCGTTGCTTTTCCGCTTGTTGCCTGTCGCTGGAGCTTCGAATTTACCCGGGGTTGCGGGATCCTTATTGGGCTTCATTCGAAGGAGGTGGACAGTATCTCTGATCTTTCGTCGTCTTGTGTCGGAGTCGAAATCTTCAACTTCACAAGTAACCTCAGACAGCTGTCTTACAACCTTATAAGATCCAAAGTAGCGGCTGGGGAGCTTCTCAGAGAGCACCTTCCGAATAGGAGATCCAGACGAGGTCACCAGGCTGGTTGACAACAGGGCGGTGGCTCGCGTCATACCTTCAGCGATCGTTTTCTTGAGCCTGCAGTGTACGGAGTCGAGCTAACTGCCGCGCTTCCTCAGCTCTGGTTAACACCTGGCCGATATAGTCGTCGTCCACGCCATCAGGATGTAACGGAAACATAGTGTCCATCGTCGTAGTCACCTCACGCCCATGCACCAGGAATAATGGCGTAAATCCGGTGGTGTCTTGTTTTTCGGTGTTGTAGGCAAACGTCACGACAGGTAGCACCTCATCCCAGTTGCTCTGCTCAACACTGACGAACGTTGATAGCATGTCGGCCAAGGTCTTATTAAGGGGTTCAGTAAGCCCGTTAGTTTGCGGATAGTAGCCAGTCGTCATGTGATGAGTAATGTTCCTCCGACGTTTATCTCTGTGACAAGATTAGATTGAAAACTTTCCTTCGATCCATAATTAATGACCTTGGGGCACCGTGTTTTAATACAATGTCTTCTACGATGAATTTGGCTGCCTCGAATGCTTCGGCTGTTTTCACGGCTTTTTTAATGGCATAGCGTGTCAGATAATCAATGCAAATAACAATCCATCTATTGCCACTAGCAGACGTTTGAAATTATCCGAGGAGGTCAATCCCAACACGCTGGAAAGGCGTTTCGGCTGGTGGAATTGGTATGAGTCGGCCAGGTGGTTTCTGAGGAACTGCCTGTCTCCTCTTGCACTCTCGACAGTGTGACACATAGTGACGAACACTCCTAAAGAAACCTGGCCAGAAAAATCTGGGACCGATGACCGTCGCAGTCTGGTCCCTTTAATCCCACAAACCAACCAACCAGAAAAATCTCTTGCGGATCCTATCGTATGTCTTAATAAATCCTAAATGTCCGGCCTCCGGTGTTTCATGGAATTTCTGTGGAACATCTAAGCGCATGTGTTTAGGAATCACTGGTAGCCACCTCTTTCCAAACAGATTAAAGTTTTTCTTGCAAAGTAATCCATTAACTACACTCCTGGAAATTGAAATAAGAACACCGTGAATTCATTGTCCCAGGAAGGGGAAACTTTATTGACACATTCCTGGGGTCAGATACATCACATGATCACACTGACAGAACCACAGGCACATAGACACAGGCAACAGAGCATGCACAATGTCGGCACTAGTACAGTGTATATCCACCTTTCGCAGCAATGCAGGCTGCTATTCTCCCATGGAGACGATCGTAGAGATGCTGGATGTAGTCCTGTGGAACGGCTTGCCATGCCATTTCCACCTGGCGCCTCAGTTGGACCAGCGTTCGTGCTGGACGTGCAGACCGCGTGAGACGACGCTTCATCCAGTCCCAAACATGCTCAATGGGGGACAGATCCGGAGATCTTGCTGGCCAGGGTAGTTGACTTACACCTTCTAGAGCACGTTGGGTGGCACGGGATACATGCGGACGTGCATTGTCCTATTGGAACAGCAAGTTCCCTTGCCGGTCTAGGAATGGTAGAACGATGGGTTCGATGACGGTTTGGATGTACCGTGCACTATTCAGTGTCCCCTCGACGATCACCAGTGGTGTACGGCCAGTGTAGGAGATCGCTCCCCACACCATGATGCCGGGTGTTGGCCCTGTGTGCCTCGGTCGTATGCAGTCCTGATTGTGGCGCTCACCTGCACGGCGCCAAACACGCATACGACCATCATTGGCACCAAGGCAGAAGCGACTCTCATCGCTGAAGACGACACGTCTCCATTCGTCCCTCCATTCAGGCCTGTCGCGACACCACTGGAGGCGGGCTGCACGATGTTGGGGCGTGAGCGGAAGACGGCCTAACGGTGTGCGGGACCGTAGCCCAGCTTCATGGAGACGGTTGCGAATGGTCCTCGCCGATACCCCAGGAGCAACAGTGTCCCTAATTTGCTGGGAAGTGGCGGTGCGGTCCCCTACGGCACTGCGTAGGATCCTACGGTCTTGGCGTGCATCCGTGCGTCGCTGCGGTCCGGTCCCAGGTCGACGGGCACGTGCACCTTCCGCCGACCACTGGCGACAACATCGATGTACTGTGGAGACCTCACGCCCCACGTGTTGAGCAATTCGGCGGTACGTCCACCCGGCCTCCCGCATGCCCACTATACGCCCTCGCTCAAAGTTCGTCAACTGCACATACGGTTCACGTCCACGCTGTCGCGGCATGCTACCAGTCTTAAAGACTGCGATGGAGCTCCGTATGCCACGGCAAACTGGCTGACACTGACGGCGGCGGTGCACAAATGCTGCGCAGCTAGCGCCATTCGACGGCCAACACCGCGGTTCCTGGTGTGTCCGCTGTGCCGTGCGTGTGATCATTGCTTGTACAGCCCTCTCGCAGTGTCCGGAGCAAGTATGGTGGGTCTGACACACCGGTGTCAATGTGTTCTTTTTTCCATTTGCAGGAGTGTACTTTAAATTGTCCCTTCACTCCTCTGACCGATTTAAGGCAAGCATCATGTGAGATTTCTTGGCGTCCTTCTTCTGCTCAGCAGAGAGATCCTGGAGTGCAGTGATACAGTCACTATCTTCATCAAAGTGTTGATGGTCTTGCACAGGGTTTTTTAAGAGACAGTCGGCATCTTGGTGTTTTCTCCCACTTTTGTACACTATGGTAATGCCATACTCTTGAAGACGTAGTGCCCACCTGGTGAGTCGTCCTGTTGGATCCTTAAGACCTGTCAACCAACAAAGTGAATGATGGTTTGTAACAACTGCGAATGGCCTTCCACAGAGATACTGTCGGAATTTGCACATGGCCCAGATCACACCAAGACATTCTCTTTCTGTAGTTGAGTAGTTTCTCTCTGTTTTTGTAAGTGTCCTAAAAGCATAGGCTATAACCTTCTCTTTTCCATCGGAAAGCTGCACCAGAACAGCACCGATCCCATACCCACTGGCCTCTGTGTGTAGTTTTGTAGGTGCTCTCTCATCGTACAGACCAAGTACAGGGTCAGTCGTCAGAGCTTTTCGCAGCGCATCTAAAGAATCTTGTTGAGCACCACCCCAGATAAATTTAGCATCAGCTCTTAACAACACTTGGAGTGGCCTGGCTTTGATACAAATGTCTTTAATAAAACGACGGTAATAAGAATACAATCCGAGGAAGCTTCTCACATCTCTAATACTTTTAGGAATAGGACATTCCGTTACAGCTCTCACCTTTCCTGGGTGTGGCCGCACACCTTCGTTTGACACAAGGTGCCCAAGTATTTTGATTTCTTTTGCTCCATAGAGATACTTTCTTGGATTAAGTTTCAGTCCGGCTTGTTTGATACACTTAAGAACGGCCCTCAGTCTTTTTTATGTTTTCATTAAATGTCTCTGAGAACACTATAATGTCATCTAAATAACAGAGTCACATCGTCCACTTCAGGTGCCTTAGACGATTATCCATCATTCGTTCAAAAGTTGCTGGTGCATTACACAAACCAAACGGCATTACCTTAAACCCATACAGGCTCTCTGGGGTGATGAACGCAGTTTTCTCACGACCAGCCTCATCTACTTTGATTAGCCGGTATCCTGAGTACATGTCCACGGTTGAGAAAAACTTAGAACCCTTCAGACAATCTAGTGTGTCGTCAATTCGCGGAAGAGGGTAAACGTCCTTTTTAGTTATCTTATTAAGCTTCCTGTGATCAACACAAAAGCGCCAGCTGCCATCCTTCTTCCTGACGAGGACCACTGGTGACGACCCTGGGCTCTGCGAAGGCTGAATGATGTCATTCTTCATCATTTTCTCTACCTTGTTGCGAATTATTCGACTTCCGTTGCTGACACACTGTATGCTCTCTGGCTTATTGGTTGATGGTCTCTAGTGCTAATCCAGTGCTTCACCGTCGATTTGTCTAATTTGCTCTTCACCTGTGGATTGAAGCATTCAGAGAACTCTTGAAGAATGGCAAGTAGCTTCTTCTGTTGTTCCTTAGTGAGATCTGATGATAATCGAGCTATAAGATCTTGTCTCGTAGTGGTAGCGTTAATTTCACCCACAGACTCGGAATGGGAGGTTTCTGGGACGCTCAGCTGTTCTGCAATTAACGGCTCAGCATTTGCTACGCACATGCATCTTGGAAGGATCTGCGATTCTCGGCGACAGTTAACTGTCCACAATTCACCGAATCCGTTCTTAAACGAGACGACAGAGGCTGGGATGACCAAGTTATTCTTCAGTGGCATGCTTCCCTTACAGTCCACTACAAGATTCATGGGTTGATGCATGGCATGACACATGACAGCTACCTTTCTAGAGCTGACTGCAAGATGATCACTTCATCCAGCTCACATAGTGTCCACACAAGCGGATGTGTATCTTCCTGTCCACAGTATCTCATCTCGTCTAGTATAATCTCCGTTGACCACAATCTATAATTGCTTGAGAAGCTTTCAAAAAGTCCCATCCGAGAATGACGTCATGACTAGACATGATGAATCCTATGGGCTGTGTATGGCCACTTATACCCACATGAATGACACATCTTCCTGTAGGTTTTACATATTTCCCATTAGGCACCTTCAGGAAATATGTTTTGCTGTCGTCGAATACGGTTTTCTGCAACTGGCGACGGTACATGTCCGAAATGACCGAATATGATGCTCCATAGTCAACAAGAGCTAGGGCTGGTCGGCCATTCATGAGGATATCGACATAGTTTCCTATCATTGTTGTAGTGATCGACGGCGGAGAATTTTTCTCTTCGGCGGCCTCACCACCAAGGAAGGTGGCACCCTTTAGTTTTCCAGGTTGCGGCGGCTAGGTGATCGGCTGGAGCTTCTAAAAGGAGATGGAGACCTTGATCGGCGTGTTGCGGAACGTCCTCTCCAGCGGCTAGCTTGCGGCGATGGTGAGCTATGCCGTCCTGCACCCACCTCTTCCTGTTCATCTTCGTCGTCTCGGAGTTGGCATCGGCTAAGATCGGTCTGCTGTCTTCTGGCGCGTGCGTCATCAAATATCCGCTGCCTTTCCCGACAATAGCGCACCACATGTGCCGGTCGTCCGCAGTTGAAACATACTGGTTGGCTATCCTGGGTCCTCCAGACGTCAGTCTTCCTTGGTGCCCAAACAGGTTCCTCATGCGGCATTGTAGGAACGTAACTTCGCTTCAGTCTCGACTTTTTTACAGTTTTAAACGGAAATGAAGTACGAGAGATTGGGTTCAATGTCTTTTCCACTTCCTCCTTTATGACTTCTTGAAGCGTCTCGGTTTTCTCCTTGTCGTGCAATCAAAGTGTCTTCTGATCATCCTCTCTTACTATCTGACGAAGAACACTTGTGAAATCAGTTTCTTCCTCCATCACAGACATCGATACGATGTTTAGAAGCCGTTCAAACTTTTTGCGTGTAGTTCTTTTTTGATGCTTTGTCTCGATATACTGGCACATTTTTATGAAGTCGTCTGCTGTGGAAACCTCCTTCAGGAGTAGGGCTTGATACATGTCCTCATCAACGCCCTTCATGAGATGTCCAACCTTATCTTCCTCCTTCATTCTAGGATCCACTATTTTACACAGCTCCAAGAGGTCTTGAATGTAGGATGCTGCAGTTTATCTTGGACGCTGTGCCCTGCACTTTATCTTCAGCCTTGCACTTCTGTCGTTGTGTGTCGCTGAAATACTTGCTCAGTTCCGCCCGGAATACTTCCCAACTTGTGAGCTTCTCCTCGTTGTTCTCATACCATTGCTTGGCAGTGCCCTCCAAGTAGAAAAATACGTTACCCAAACACACGGTGTCAACCCATCTCTTCAGCCACTTGTTTTGATCTTGGTCGTCGTCAGCAGAGAACCGGAAGGATGTCTCATGTGGTGGCACACAGTTGTTGTCATCGTAACGTCCTCTTCTTCTTCTGTCTCCGATAGATTGCGATCTGCTGGATATGACTCTAACTAGGGTTTCTCGCCACTTAAACGGCGACTCTGTCGTGGCCTGATGAGAACCACTATGTCGTCGATAATGTGCGGTATCACAAGCTCCAATACCCAGCGTCACATAGAGGAAGGTGTAAGTAGATGAATGACGAATACTAACTTCACTTAACGGAAGTTTATTCAGCACTTGCACATACAAGAGCGCAGAGCGAACTGCCTCCTGCCAGAACACATAATTTATATATACAGCTACAGAACATTCCAGTACAATGATTCTTGCCATTTGTGGATAGTTCTAGAATGTACTCTAACCGAAGATATAAAAAATTTTCAGTTCAGGTGAGTTTCCAACTCTCGACCCTCCATGCAACAATCTACAATCTAATCACTAGACTACGGCGACTGCGCTACTTGGCTTCTTCTGCGACAATATATTCGCTTCTTTTATTGTCATTAGGAACTTGTTGTATTCATATCGGATCTCCATTTTTCACCACCGCTGCGCTGCCCTGTCACTAGAGGGCAGTTATGTTCGACCACGCATGGTGGACCCACGGTCGGTATATAAAGGAGCTGCAGCGGCGTGTTTG
The DNA here is from genome assembly GCF_021461395.2 of Schistocerca americana. Lineage (NCBI taxonomy): Eukaryota > Metazoa > Arthropoda > Insecta > Orthoptera > Acrididae > Schistocerca > Schistocerca americana. The sequence continues at coordinate 377,138,925 of NC_060122.1, read as the reverse complement.
ATTTCGTCCCTCCCCTCGCTCCTGGTTTCCAGTACTTGGACAACATTGCACACACGGACCTCAATACTCCTATCACTACACAGGATCTCATTGCTACACTCCGCACAAAACGCAACACCGCTCCTGGTCACGATCGTGTCACCTACCGTCACCTTCGTGAAGCTCCTGTCTCTTTTCTCTCCACCCTGGCCAGGCTCTACAATGTAGTCCTGTCCACCGGTTACTACCCCGACCTGTGGAAAACCTCTCGTATCCTCATGTTCCTTAAACCAGGCAAACCGCCGTCCGCCGTCTCCTCCTACCGTCCCATCAGCCTTACCTCGGTCTTCAGCAAGGTCCTGGAATCTATCCTCACCCGCCGCATCCACCAGCATCTCCGCCAGCACCATCTCCTTCCCGTTACCCAGTGTGGCTTTCGGCCGTCCTTCTCTTTCGACGATCTTCTCCTTCACCTCACTCATCTCCTTTCCGAACAGCTCAATTCCCGTCGCTCCGCAATCTTCCTCTCTCTTGACCTCGAACGCGCTTATGACCGCGTATGGCATTCCGGTCTCCTCTTCAAGCTCCAAACCTTCGCCCTTCCCATTAACTACGTCCGTCTGATCGGTTCCTTTCTCTCCCGCCGTCCTTCCTATGTCACCATCCATAACAACGATTCCTACACCTTTTTCCCCTCCGCCGGTGTGCCCCAAGGCTCCGTCCTCTCCCCCCTTCTGTACCTGTTGTACACGGCGGACATGCCACCGCCGTCACCCCCCATCCACCTTCTCCAGTTTGCCGATGACACCGCCTTCCTTGCCCTTGCCCCCACCCTGCAACGCTCTCAACGCCTTCTCCAATCCCATCTTGACCGGTTCACCGCTTGGTGCAACCAGTGGTTGCTCAAGGTAAATCCTTCCAAAACCCAGGCGATCATTGTAGGCAAAACCACCCCTTCCTTCCGCCTCCTTGATTTCTATCTCACCGTCTATGGCCGTCCCATCGCCCTCACTCCCACCCTTAAGTACCTTGGCGTCACCCTCGACCGTCGCCTCTCCTGGACTCCCCATCTCCAGACCATCCAAGCCAAGGCACGTTCCCGCCTCCGTCTCCTCAAGCTCCTTTCCGGCCGCACGTGGGGTCTGGACCCCTCCACCATCCTCCATACCTATAAATCCCTCATCCACCCTATCCTTTGTTATGCCCATCCAGCATGGATCTCCGCTCCCCCTACCTTTTATAAATCCCTCCAAATCCTGGAACGCCATGCTCTCCACCTCGCCTACCGCATCCGTCTCCCCTCCCCCACACGGATCCTGTATGATCTCATCCCCTTCCCCCACCTCCTCCTTTTCCTTGAAAGGATACAGATCCTGTACACCTCCCGTAAACTTGATCCTCCTCACCCGCTCGTCTCCCCGCTCCTCTCCCACCCCCGCCTGCTGCCGCGCCTGTATTCCCACGTCCCGCCTGGTCTCCATCTCTCCACCCTCCTTACCCTCTCCCAAGGTGGCTTCCGCCAGCTCCCTCTCCCTGATGATGCCCTCCTCCCCTCCATCTACCCCTCCTACCAACTTTGATCCTCCCAACCTCCTCCTGTACTTACTCCTCTGGGCACCCTCCCTCCCTTCTCTCCCTTTTCCCCCCCTCCTCCTTTTCTCGTCCCTCGTCCCCCGGGCCTCCCCTCCCCTGTCCCTATCCTCCTGTCCCCGTCTCCTAAGCCGTGGCATCCTCTTTTCCTCCCCTCTCCCCCTCCTCACCCCTGTTCCCCTCTTGGCAGGTCCCCGGACTCGCACACGCTCAGTGGACATTCGCGCGCCGGAGATCACCGCCATCAGTGTATCGTGTGTGCCGTCATGTTTAGTGTTCAGTTTCGCCGTCACGCTCCATTGTTCCCCAGTGACATCGTCTTCTTCAGTGTTTGTGCGTCGGGTCTCCAGTTCATAGTGTGGATTGTCATCAAGTGTGAACGGCTTCTTGTGCTTTTATATTCTTGTGTCTCCTATTTTTTCCCGCCGTTTTTCTATGTGATGTCTCTTCTTTGTTTATCTCCATGTACTCTCTTCGGCTGAAGAGCGGCGTCTTGTGCTGCTGCCAGCCTACCTGGTTGTTCAGGTATCAAAATTACAATAAAGTAAAAAAAAAAAAAGTGTTTGATTTCAATTCCGACGAGACAGCGCGACGGCCTGCTCACCTGAAGTCGGCGGCCAGGTGGATCGCCGAAATATTGTGTCCAGATGACGATATGTTCCGGCTGGAGACCCGATATGAATACAACCAGTTACTACGCCGGGAAAATTTACAAAGCCACGGAATAAGGAACTGTTAATGCTGCTCTGAAATAACTTGTTGCCTTTTATAAAATTACTAAGTGTTCTATAAATTGTAGTAGTTTCTGCGATTAGCAACATAGATCGGTCGAGTGCAGACTGTATGAGGGAATAGGCTCCGAGGCCTCATTTTCACCATTTTCTTAAGGCGAAATGCTACTGTTCTGTGTTGTGCTTATATCTCTGTTACACTTTTTGACATATTTAACATTTGGTTGTGGTTTGTTAAGAGGAAATCTGATAATTACTGTGCTTGATATTGTCTGTTGTTATTTGAATAAATTTAATCGAACGGCAAATGACATTATTATTATGTGTTGCCCCCTCACGCTTCCTTTTCCTTCCATCCTGTATAAAGTGGTTATGAAAGAGTACGGATCGTGTTCCACTGGGTCCTCCAGAAATTCGCAACTGATTGGTTTTGATATGATTCGCGCTACATCTGATCAGGTATATACTTCTTAGTTTTGATTCTGATTTATTTGAATTTTTTGTGAAGTTTCAACATTCCTTGTAAGTAGAACGGCTTCTGTTTCGGTTTGGTTTTCAGCTGATGTTTACACATGGTGATGGTTCCTGTTGTGTACATAGTTCCGCGTAGTCAGCGCGTACACAACTTTCCCACTAGAGCGCGCCCCGCTAAGCACAACAGCGCAGGCGCAGCGCTCGCCCGTCTCCGCACCACGAGATGGCGCTGCCTTACAGACGGACCAAATTCTGCTTCCGCCGATCCGCGTATTAATATGTAACGCAGCCAATGAGATTGCTGGTAACGTAGAACCTTTTCTCCTCGCGGATCACACTCGCGCAGTGATACCTGAACGCTCGAGGTATTATAACGAGTGTACAGACCTCCGATTAGTCAGTCTGCATTAGTCTGTATTTAAGTTTCAGTCTGCGCCTAATAAAGTTATATTCCTGTACATAGCCATGAAGAGAAATGTATAGACACTTTGTCAAGTATCAGAGATATGTGAGAATAAGATTAACGTACCAAGACCAAAGGAACTTCAGATTGTCAATTGTAAACAGCATCCAGAATCAAGTTACGTAATGTCTATGATTTTCATTATTTTAATAAATGTGTGTGAAAACTGATCAAGTTCTGTTTAAAGTTGGTCACCGTCAATCTGCTACTCTAAGCGTGCAAGTGGCATTTCTATCGTCTGACCTAACGGCAGAAGATAAACACGCTACGATAAGACCACGAGACATATTGCTGACACTCGCCTACTTCGTTACAGCGACAAGTCAAATAATCTGATGGTGTGTGTACCGAAGGTCGTACAGTATGCACACCACAGTTCCGTTAGTCGTTCTTCTTGAAAACGCAGCGATCGAGGTACATTTTACAGTCTTCCACCCCAATTAGACGATTCATTTCTTAAGGCGGAATTGTTTATATGGAGTCGTTCGGCATATCAACATCGCTTGCAATGTTGCAGTGGTATCCGAACCGTACAAATGTGTTTTCAAAAGACTATTTTTTCACGCCTAAATGTTTGTGATTACCAGGTTTATGTTACGTATACAGGACAAGAAGCAACCTGCTTCCTTTTGTAACGAAAGTGGTCACCTCAGATCCAGTTCAAATGGTTCAAATGGCTCTGAGCGCTATGCGACTTAACTTCTGAGGTCATCAGTCCCCTAGAACTTAGAACTAATTAAACCTAACTAACCTAATGACATCACACACACCCATGCCCGAGGGAGAATTCGAACCTGCGACCGTAGCGGTCGCTCGGCTCCAGACTGTAGCACCTGGAACCGCACGGCCACTCCGGCCGGCTCAGATCCAGACGTCCACGCTGCGTTACGGTTTTAAACTTCTTCTTCTTCCATTGGCACTACATACCGGGATGAGACTTGGCCTCCGCAATAATTTTCTGCCGTTCCTCTTTGGACTTCGCCGTGGACCTCCATTTATGGCAACCGACTCTGGCAGCGACCTCTCCAACCTCGTCGCTCCATCTCAACCTAGGTCGTCCTCTTGCTCTTCTTCCTCCAGGTTCACTGCAGCAGGCTTTCCTTTAGGGATCTGTCTCATCGAGTCGCATTACATGTCCAACCCATCTCAGTCTACACACATTTATGAACCTTAACACATCATCCTCCTTATAGCAGTCATGAAGTTCGTCATTTCTTCGCTTTTTCCAGGGCTCATTTTCATATACAGGTCCAAAAATCTTCCTCAATATACTTCTTTCATGTGATTTCAGTTTGTTTTCATCCTTATTTGTAATTATCCATGTTTCTGAGCAGTAAGTAAGTACTTGGCGTATCAACGTATTGTAAAATCGGCACTTAGTTCCTCGTGATATAAGCTTGGATTTAAAATGTCGCAACATTCCAAAATAGCATCGGTTAGAAGCACTTGTGCGAGCCATAATTGCAGTAAAGGTGGTGCCATTTGTATCTGTTCTTGAGCCCAGATAGGTGAAACATTCCACTCGCTCAAATGTCATTCAATCAATAGTTATTGATGGCTGTAAGCGTTGGTTAGTGCCATTATACATATGCTTCATCTTTCCTTCATTAATTCTCAGGCCCATCTTCTCTGCACTCAGTTTTAGAGCCGAAGATGCACTATAGAGATCTCTTAATCTGCATATCCCAGCAATTGTACAGACTTATAGTAGATAGTTCCTCTTGCCTGGATACCCGATTCGCGCACCACTTTTTCAAGTGCCAGGTTGAAAAGTACGCGGGAAAGCCCATCTCCTTGGCTTAGCCCAGTTCGAGTGGGAAACTGAGGTGACAGCCTTGACTGCACTCGCACGGTACACTGGCGATACTTCAGGGTGACCTCTATTAAATGCATCAGTTTTTCAGGCACTCGAAATTCCCGCATTGCCTCATAAATTTTGTCCCGGTTTACTGTGTCATATGCAGATTTAAAGTCAATGAAGAGATGGCGCAGACGAACATTGAATTCATTGGTCTTTTCTACTATTTGCCGGAGAGTAAATACCTGGTTTATATTTGACTTTCCTGGTCTGAACCCGCATTGATAGCTTCCAATATCTTCTGCTATAGGTGAAAGTCTACTAAACAGGATATTTGGTAGTACTTTATATATAACATTTAAAAGTGCCATGCTTCTGTAGTTGCTGCATTCAAATAGATCTCCTTTCTTATGCACCAGACACACTCTTCCTTTTCCCAGATGAGGCACAGAATCTTGTAGATCCTATGATTTAGCTGAACTCCAGCTTTCAAGAGTTCAAATGTTGTATTGTCAGTCCCTGGTGCTGTATAGTTCTTCAGTCGGGCAATTGCTTTGTTCACTTCTTCTTGGGTAGGGGGAGGTACTATGGCATCATCTTCTGGAGCGACTGGGATATCTTCAATAGGGGACTCTGAAGCATCCAGCAGTTCACTGAAATACTCTACTCAAAGCTCCAATAACTCTTGGTCATCGGTTAGTAGTGTCCCATTTTAATTTTTACACAGGTTGATGCGCGGCTTAAATGCTCTTCTTTCACTATTAATTTTCTTATAAAATTTTCTAACATCATTTGTATTTCCAGTTGTCTTCAGTTCTTCAGTCTGCTTACTTTCCCATTCCCTTTTATCTCCAACGCAATTTCTTCTCTTCTTTCCTTTTATCTTGATAATTTCTTACGCTAAATGAGTATATGATTACTCAAGCATTATCCTGCATGCCAGATTTTTCTCCTGATTTATTCTCTTACATTCTTCATCAAACCAGGAATTCCTCGTTTGTTGTCCTTCTTTCTTGTCCTTCTTTCCCTAGCACTTCTTCTGCTGCTTTAATGACTGCATCCCTACAAGCGTTCCATTCCTGATCCAGGTTGCCATTTACACTACAGGTGTATAATGCAAGATTCTCAGCAACCTTCTCAGAGTACGTTTTAGAGATGTCTTCATTTTTTAACTTCGGTACTAAATACTTACTCTGGGGTGTTTCTTTGACTTTTCTTGCACTGGATATTCGAGCTCTTAGTTTCGCAATTGCAAGGTAGTGGTCTGAATCTACACTAACTCCTCTGTAAATTCGTACATGTAGTAAGTTTGAGGAATGCCTGCCATCAATAATTACATGATCAATTTGGTTGAAGTTACGCTGATCAGGGCTTCACCATGTTGCTTTATGAACCCTTTTGTGTAGGAACATAGTGTTACCTACAGCTATGTTACGTGACAGTGCAAACTGAATGTCTCTGCGGCCATTGTCATTTGTGTATTCATGGAGGCTGTGCCTTCCTATTGTTGGGACACCACCTTATTTATCAAAGGCACCTTCACTGCCGGGTGCGAGGGTTTGATGCTCCGATGAAGTCAAGAGCTGTGTCGGCGGTAGCGTAGCTGCTGGCAGGGTCACCCAAGTCGGAGTTTTCTTGACAAAGGAGGCAGACAAGTGTGTTCCACGACACAGGGCAGGGAGGGCTCTATAGGCGTAGTGAAGCCAGCTTCCCTAAAGGAGTAAACCTCATACAAATCCTGGTCCTCCAAGTTGGGGGTTTGGCAAGCAGCTAACAACCCCTAACTGTAAAAAAAAAAAAAAAAAAAAAAATGTTGCTCAGAAACCTCAGAGTAAAGAAGCCGGATGGATTTATGGACGACGACATGGCACTGTTAAAGGCAATCAAAAACGAAAAAACGATGTGAGTGGATTCACTGGAATAACATCTAGGATCTCACATATGAGATTGAAGACCCGATTCTCAAATTATTCATTGATCAATGTTCATGCACCCACAGAAGTATCAGATGACCAGGATAAAGACACCTTCTTTGAGAGCCTCGAGAGAACTTATGAAAGATGCCCTGTGTAGGACACTAAAATAATTATTGGAGACCTCAATGCATAGATGCGTTAAGAAGAACAGAGATGAGACGGTTTTAAACTAGTCCTATGGAAAACGTCGTCCGTTGAAATTAGCTTAATTAGTGTCTTCTCAATCTGCTGTTAGTTGTTCTCTAGCTTTAGAGAAGGTTGGGGAGACATTGCCCCAACCAACCCTCCCCTCACGCGACTTTCTGCCACTACAGGCACCTTCAGAGACCGCCTCTGCCTGCGTTAAGGAGCTGGCACCAGCAGCACAATTTTAACGCGGACGGACTCTGGATGGCGATGATTTTGCTCAGTCCTCCTCATTTTCACCTCTCTGAGAAGTTGGTGGTACAGGGTGCTTCTTCCTGCGGAGAAGCTTTGAATTTTTTTTTTGTCATCAGTCTACTGACTGGTTTGATGCGGCCCGCCACGAATTCCCTTCCTGTGCCAACCTCTTCATCTCAGAGTAGCACTTGCAACCTACGTCCTCAGTTATTTGCTTGACGTATTCCAATCTCTGTCTTCCTCTACAGTTTTTGCCCTCTACAGCTCCCTCTAGTACCATGGAAGTCATTCCCTCATGTCTTAGCAGATGTCCTATCATCCTGTCCCTTCTCCTTATCAGTGTTTTCCACATATTCCTTTCCTCTCCGATTCTGCGTAGAACCTCCTCATTCCTTACCTTATCAGTCCACCTAATTTTCAACATTCGTCTATAGCACCACATCTGAAATGCTTCGATTCTCTTCTGTTCCGGTTTTCCCACAGTCCATGTTTCACTATCATACAATGCTGTACTCCAGACGAACATACTCAGAAATTTCTTCCTCAAATTAAGGCCGGTATTTGATATTAGTAGACTTCTCTTGACCAGAAATGCCTTTTTTGCCATAGCGAGTCTGCTTTTGATGTCCTCCTTGCTCCGTCCGTCATTGGTTATTTTGCTGCCTAGGTAGCAGAATTCCTTAACTTCATTGACTTCGTGACCATCAATCCTGATGTTAAGTTTCTCGCTGTTCTCATTTCTACTACTTCTCATTACCTTCGTCTTTCTCCGATTTACTCTTAAACCATACTGTGTACTCATTAGACTGTTCATTTAATTCTTCTTCACTTTCACTCAGGATAGCAATGTCATCAGCGAATCGTATCATTGATATCCTTTCACCTTATATTTTAATTCCACTCCTGAACCTTTCTTTTCTTTCCATCATTGCTTCCTCGATGAATACTGTCGTTAATTGCGGTTTTTTGCCAGAGGTGACAAGGCTGGTCCTTTTAACGTTGAAATGAATGTCACATCTGCGTGCTTTCCCCAATCGGTAGGTACGACTGTCCCTGTGGGTTCCAATGGTTTAACGGAGACATCGTCTGCAATCCCATCCCTTCCTCACTCTCATACGAGAGAGCAATAGAATACTGCGGATTCTCTTCCAAGCAGTCAGATGACGCAGACAGCTTCAGTCGCTCCACTGCCTGCCTCTTCTTTATCTGATGATGTTGTCACGGACTGGTGTGAGGCGTTTTCAACCTGAGCGTGCAGCGTCGCACCGAAAAAGGAACAAAGCATGGAATCTGAATCCTTGCCTTCCGGGGAGGGGAGATGATTCAAATCCTGTACCTTCGTCTCCGCAGTAGGCCTGTGCTGTGGAGAGCGGAACGTGATGGGTAAAATCTTTTCTAGTTCTACTTTCGTGCCTTACATGTGTTCACTATTGCAGGCAAATGCGTTTCTTACCCTAAATGTTGATATGCTCTCCACTACGGTTCGCTGCGTTGCAAGAGTTTGTTTATGATTCCAAGCTGATATTATGTGTTCGCAAAAAGTGTTATTTGATGTGTTTTGTCTGCATGGATATTCTATGTTATTTAGTGTTGCACTGGGAAGTTCTAGTGGCATGGCCGTGCTATGTAGGGACGGTATTCCGTTGACGAACTACGAAGCGCTGGACGACGCTCGGGGTATATAGTGTGTCGTTTTAATGATCTAACCAAAATTTTTCTTTTTGCTCCATCTCAATCTGGTCCTACATATGACCGCTCGTACTTTTATAAGGAAGAGGCCACTTACTTTGTCAAAATCTGCGAAAAATCTTGATGGAGGGGACATTTGAATTGCTTCGTACTTCCTGTGAATCGGACTCCCAATCATAACTGTTGTCCTGAAGTTAATGATATGGTGACGTCCTTGAGTTTACAGGATGTTTGGATGTGCAGATACCCACATTTCGACTGACCGTTTTTACTTATCTGCTTTCCTGTGTAGCCAGCTTTTGTCAGTTGATTTAACTCCAGCCAGCTTCACTGACCACTGTGCTGTTTCAATGATCGTTAACCACGTCCCGCAGCGGGTACAACTTCCTCGCCCTATTTGGATGCTAAATATTTTATATCTGGCGGACTCTTCTCTGGATGATAGTATCGCTGCTGTGTGGGGTAGGCACACCGTTTCCAAGTGCTCTATCCATCAATTATCGAATGGTGGATTGCTATTGCTAAACCCACGTTTTCACACTGCACTCATCCGTTTTAACGCTGAAAAACTGCTGAAATGGTGTGAAAATAGGAATTTTATTAATCTGTCCTTCGTGATCTTTATGATAGTGCTAGAGAGTTATGGAAGTTCATCCCGTGAAGGCAAAACTAATTCAACTCAAAAGATTACAATTAGATGATGTCAGTTTGCGTTCCCAGCCACTTTCGATTCTCCCGGATGAATTGACGTCTCTTTCATCTAATCTGGCTTCGAGCGCGATCTTAAAGGATGTCTCTCACTACCATCCGTTGTACAGATGATTGTGAGCTGTCACCCAACGAGATATAATGCGTGAACTATCCCGGAATTTACCGGAAGTTACACTGGAGTGGCATCAGACCTTGGTCCGGATTTTACTTCACCCATTGACAGTGTCGTTACGCTAGCTCTCCTTGAGGAGTTTTTGGCAGATTTTCACCGTTATGAGATATCTGGCATTGCTGTTCTCTCTCCTTCCCGCAAATCGCCGCGTTTTGATGGGCTTTCCAAAGAATTCAAAGTTCGGGTTTGGACTCTGATGTGAGATACGGTAACATCTATGTTGAAGAAAGTGGTGCCTTCTTTTGGGGTGGCAAAAATTGTTTTATTTCTCAAAAAGATGGGACGTTTGCCGTGGATCGGGTTCAACTCATAACATTGCTTATTTTTTATTATAAAAACGAAAATCGTAGCGTTGGCCAAAAGTGGCCGTTTGTCGGTTTTGCTTGCTGACATTCTCATGCGTTCAAGTTGACTCTCTGGTCGTAGCCTCATGACCCCCGTTACTCAATATCGTGATCTCATCTGGATTGCTTCCAATGTTCCTGTGTCGGTAGCTTTACTGTTTATTGATTTAAATATGCGTTTGACCGAGTCACTCATGACTTTCTGTTGCAAGTGTTGATGGCTGTTGGTTTTAATGATACTGCACGACAGATGTTCACCTCTCTAATTACTGGTATCCAGGCGTCTATTGAGGTGAATTGTCTTCTTATTCCTTCCCTCCCCCCCCCCCACCCCCCCACCCCCCCACCCCCTATAAAAGTGTGTCGGTATGTCGAGGTGCTATCTATGTCGTTATTCGTCCTATTTCTGAAACTCTTATTGTGGTCCATAGCTGTCTACTTAGTGGCTGGTCGTTATTGGGAGAAATGTTCATCGTTCGCACTTATGACGGTGACGTTATGGTCTTCTTTGTGCTCATGACGACATATGACGAAATACCATTGTTTTAGGAAATTTTGGGTAAGTGGTCTCGTCTTACGGTATCACCGATTAACGACCGCAAGTGTTGATTACTCAATTTGCGGGGATTTGACGTGGTTGAGATTCCATTGGCTGTGGCGGTCGCCCGCCATCGACCGTTGGATGTTTTTATAGATCGTTTCCCATGAAGATGGCTACGTTAAATTGGAAATCCTTCAGAAACGGGATTCAAGGAGCGATGCTTGATCACGAGCATCGCTCCCTCTAATTACATGATAAGGTTCGAATCTTGGAAACTTATATTTTTCCCAAATTTTTCCCCTTCTTGCGGTGATGACCCTAAAGCTACAACGATTATGGGGCAAGTTTATCTGGTGAACTATTTTCAGTGTGTGCTATGAGGTTACGGTGAGACTACGGCTGATGGGAGGTTTGGACATCGCTGATTTTCGGGCCAAGGCTTCTGTTTTATTTCTTCGACTCAATGTTTTAACGTGTCTTCTGATCCCCCAATCACTTGCAGCTCGCCTTTTTACCTATCTGTGACCTGCTGGATTAGCCTTTCCAGTAGACATTCGTAGGATTAATAATAAACCAAGGCATGACTCTACGTCAATCCCCCTCTGCGGAGCGCAGGAAGCTGCGTTCGTCTCTCTTCCCGTCGCGCTGCGCGACTTGGAGCATTGACCAATCGCGCTCCTTATCAACAAGGCAAACTAATGTAGTATCCGCGGCGCTTGTGAAAGTAGAGCACTGCGCGGAACATGAGCCGCGTTTGAATCACCCGCCACTTGGTTCAAGCAAGCCAACTGCCTCGTAAGGAAAGGACAGAGACCAAGTGAATAATTATTTTTTGAAGACATAAGGAATTAGGAATGGAGATAATGACTGGATATAAGGAGTTTAAACTTTATTGTCTATAATGCAGAACACAGTCCCAACTCTGGGACAAATAAACAGGTAGTCGTCAGTGTTGAGCTTCTTTCTTCCAGTCGAAAAAACAAACGGCTTGTCTGGAACCAAAGCACCGTATGGAACCTTGGCTAGTAGTCCTGAAGTCTCTGTTATACTCCATGTCTTTCAAGTCAGAATATTTGCATGAGAGAATACTTCAAGGCCACCATAATCTGCATGAGTTTCCCATACAATAGCTAAGGTCAACCATGTACTGCATCCAAAGACAGCACTAACATCACACGTGAAATGCATTCTCAGTCCACGAAAGACACTTGGACCACAAATTGGCCAGAAAGTTTAATGTCTATTGCTTTCAAATATTTAGACTCTGGAACATTGTGGCGCAAACGGCGACGATAATAACGTCGCCTAGGCATTGCAGAGGCACGTTGACGTCAGTCCTTATGGGTTGATATACTTTCCCAGTCGCGTCCCTCTGAAAGAATGCTGTTATGTCGTTGGATGTTTCCGAACTGTGTTTCCTCTGTGGATTCGCTATCGCCAGAGACAGATTGGAATGTTGTTTGGTCCAATGCCAGCTCACCAATTTTTCCGATGGAAGTGACGTGGTACCAAGCCGTTCATAACCTTGTCCCCACAAACGATTGACTTTTTCACATTGGCCTTAGTGAGACAGACATTATACCGTCTGTTGGTCGCCTGCGAATTCAAAGATTGGTGTTGACTCCGCCCTCAGTTCACCTTTCTTGTCAGTAAGACGAAAGCGGCAATCTCCAGTGAGATTCTCCTGCGCCGTGGTACAACTTTCTTTCCCAGAAAGAAGATCAGTACAGTTATATGGCTTGTCCGGCATTATGTTCCTTACGTGTTGGGGAATGGGTACGATCCGGATCCTTGTGTCTTTTACCAGTATATGGTTACGACCCATTGTATACGGTAAAGGATGCCCCGCTATCGTCAGGTTCTTGCAAATATTCTGTATATGGTATTTAATCGTGCAGGAGTTCGATGAAGTGTAGACTCTCTTTACTGTTCGAATGTTTCATCCCTGTTTCCTTGCTTTCGGTAAACTTGACAAAAAAAGAAAAAGAAAAAAAGAAAAGGCATCACGGTCTTCCTTCGGTTGTCTTGCTAGAGAGTTTATTTCATTTTCGTGGCTCAGTTTGTCTTTTTTTGTTTAATTAATAAGAAAATAAACGAACATTGTTGCAGTCCAGCGCTGGAAATGAATTTCTTTTTCTTTTTAACGTGCCCGAAGCCATGTAGGATTACGTCTGATTTTGTTGCTTTCATTTTTGAGTAGCAAGTTGTAAGGTTTCAAGAAATAAATAAACAAAGGCAGAAATTTCAGAAAGGCCAGTACCATGTGAGCGATCAGCATAGTGATAGGCGGAGGGGCGGGGGAGAGGGAGTAATCGTGGTCAGGTTTCGGGATTCGACCCCGGCCCAGCTTGTCTCCACTCAGCCTGAAGCTGACGTGTCCGTTGTGCATACATACGTCTACTAACCGCGCAGAGGACGGCCATAACTGGTCCTGTCACGTTTATGTATGGCGGCTAGCCGATGGGCTAGTGCATCTGATAACCAAGATGCCGCTGCTGCTCGTGCGTATGTTGCACGGTACCCTCAAAGGCGTCAACATGGTAAGAATGTTTTTCATCGCCTGAAGCTACGCCTTCAGGAAATCGGCAATCTTTGTACACAAGTATTGCACAGAGGTCGCCCAAGAACTAGACGTACTGCACAAACAGACGATGCAATCCATGAAAAGACGGGTAATATACACTACTGGCCATTAAAATTGCTACACCACGAAGATGACGTGCTACAGACGCGAAATTTAACCGACAGGAAGAAGATGCTGTAATATGCAAATGATTAGCTTTTCAGAGCATTCACACATACAACGTGCTGACATGAGGAGAGTTTCCAACCGATTTCTCATACACAAACAGCAGTTGACCGGCGTTGCCTGGTCAAACGTTGTTATGATGCCTCGTGTAAGGAGGTGAAATGCGTACCATCACGTTTCCGACTTTGATAAAGGTCGGATTGCAGCCTATCGCGACTGCGCTTTATCGTATCGCGACACTGCTGCTCGCGTTGGTCGAGATCCAATGACTGTTAGCAAAATATGGAATCGGTGGGTTCAGGAGGGTAACACGGAACGTCGTGCTGGATCCCAACGGTCTCGTATCACTGGCACTCGAGATGACAGGCATCTTATCCGCATGGCTGTAACGGAACGTGCAGCCACGTCTCGATCCCTGAGTCAACAGATGGGGACGTTTGCAAGACAACAACCATCTTCACCGACAGTTCGACGACGTTTGCAGCAGTATTGACTATCAGCTCGGAGACCATGGCTGCAGTTACCCTTGACGCTGCATCACGGACAGGAGCGACTGCGATGGAGTACTCAAATGACGAACCTGGGTGCACAAATGGCAAAACGTCATTTTTTCGGATGAATCCAGGTTCTGTTTGCAGCCTCATGATGGTCGCATCCGTGTTTGGCGACATCGCTGTGAACGCACATTGGAAGCGTGTATTCGTCATCGCCATACTGGCGTATCACCCGGCGTGATGGTATGGGGTGCAATTGGTTACACGTCTCGGTCACCTCTTGTTCACATTGACGGCACTTTGAACAGTGGACGTTACAATTCAGATGTGTTACGACCCAAGACTCTGCCCTTCATTCGATCCCTGTGAAACCCTACATTTCAGCAGGATAATGCACGACCGGATGTTGCAGGTCCTGTACGGGCCTTTCTGGATACATAAAATGTTCGACTGCTACTCTGGCCAGCACATTCTCCAGATCTCTCACCAACTGAAAACGTCTGGTCAATGGTGGCCGAGAAACTGGCTCGTCACAATACGTCAGTCACTACTCTTGATGAACTGTGGTATCGTGTTGATGCTGCATGGGCAGCTGTATTGTACACGCCATCCAAGCTCAGTTTGACTCAATGCCCAGGCGTATCAAGGCCGTTATTACGGCCAGAGGTGGTTGTTCTCAGGATCTATGCATGCAAACTGCGTGTCAGTTGTAGTATAATATATTTGTCCAATGAATACCCGTTTATCATCTGCATTTCTTCTTGGTGTTGCAATTTTAATGGCCAGTAGTGTACAATATGTACAAGGACCAAGAGGGAACAATAACATTGGAAGACGAAGAATGAAGTTCTCGGATTAAAAAGGTTGTAAGGCAGGGACACAGTCTTTCGTTCTTACAGTTCTGTCCGCATAACGAAGAAGCAACGACGAAAGTAAAAGAAAGCTTCAAGAGTAGATTAAAATTCAAGGTGTAAACATATCAGCGATATGAATCGCTGATGACATTGCAATCCTCAGTGAAATTAAAGGAGATCTGAGTGAAATGAACAGTTTAATGAGTACAGAATACGAATTGAGAGTAAATCGACAAAAGACTGAAGAAATGAGGAATATCAGAAATGGGAACTGTGAGAAACTTAACATCATAATTGGTGAGCACGAAGTAGATGAAGTTAAGGAATTCTGCTACCTAGGCAGCTAAACAACCCATTATGGATGGAGCAGAATACGGATTGAGAGTAAATCTACAAAAGACCGAAGTAATGAGGAGTATCAGAAATGGCAACAGCGAGAAACGTCATAATTGGTGAGCACGAAGTAGATGAAGTTAAGGAATTTTGCTACCTAGGCAGCAAAACAACCCATGATGGACAGTGTAAGGAGGACATAAAAAGCAGTGAAGCACTAGAAAGGCACTACTGGCCAAGAGAAGTGTACCAGTACCAAACATAGGTCTTCAATTTAAGGAAGAAATTTCTGAGAATGTACGTTTGGATCACAGCATTGTATGGTAGTGAGACATGAACTGTAGGAAAACAGGAACAGAAGAGAATGGAAGCATTTGAGATACGATACTACAGAAAATGCTGAACAGTAGGTGGATGGATAAGGTAAGTAATAAGGAAGTTCTCCGTAGAAACGGCGAGGGGAGGAATATATGGATAACACTGACAAGGAGAAGGAACAGGGTGGGGAGACGTCTGTGAAGACATCAGGTAAGGACTTCTATGGCACTAGAGGGAGCTGTAGTGGTTAAATGCCGTAGAGGGTAAAAACTGTAGAGGAAGACAGAGATTGGGAGATATCCAGCAAATAATCGAGGACGTAGGAATTCGCGGCAGGCCACATCAAACCAGTCTGACGACTGATGACTTAAAAAAATATATAAAATGAAACGTAGGGCTATATATAGACTTCGGGAAAAAGGAGTACATTTGGCAGTCAAGAGAGCAGTGCATGAAGTCCTCAGTGACTGCTGTAGTAGAATATTGTCGCAGGCTCCTTCACAAAACCCAAGGAAGGCTGTTAGTGCCACCAAAGTTTATGTCCAGTCACTAATGGAGAAGATAGGAATTGAAATTGTGAGTGGCAAAGCAAAAGCAAAAATGCTTAACTCCGATTTCAAATGCTTAACACTGATTTGAGTGGGGTTGAGAAACATCTGAAATCGTTAAAAATGAACAGAGCTCCAGGGGCCGATAGTTTCTGTCAGAGTTCATATCCAGTTGTCGGCTGAGTTAGAACTATCGTAGATCCCTCGAATAAAAAACCGTGCGCATTAGCTGGAAGAAAGCTCGGGTCACGTCTGTCTACGAGAACGGTAGCACCTACATCTACATACATGATCCGCAATTCACCATACGGTGCGTGGCGGAGGGTATCTGGTACCACCACTAGCATCTTCTCTCCCTGTTCCACTCCCAAACAGAACGAAGGAAAAATGACTGCCTATATGCCTCTGTACGAGCCCTAATCTCTATTATCTTATCTTTGTGGTCTTTCCGCGAAATATAAGTTGGCGGCAGTAAAATTGTACTGCAGTCAGCCTCAAATGCTGATTCTCTATATTTCCTCAGTAGCGATTCACGAAAAGAACGCCGCCTTTCCTCCAGAGACTCCCACCCGAGTTCCTGGTTATTGGGAGCGCCAATAACAGGGCTGGAAAGAATTCCGTCGTGAACTCAGTTTGTCTGCCGGGGGGCCCCATCCAAGATGTTGAAGCGGCCTTTGGGTCATTTGCTGTTCATGTTACACATTAATGACCTTGCGAACAATATTAATAGTAGCCTGAGACATTTCGTAGATGTTGCACAAATGATCCCCAAAACTATCGTCCAGTATCCTTCACATCAATTTGTTGTGGAATCTTAGAACATATTCTGAGCTCCAACATAATGATGCATTTCGAACAGAACGACCTCGTCCATTTAGACCAGCATAAATTTCGAAACCATAGATCATGCGCAACCCTACTCGCACTTTTCTCACGTGACATCCTGAAAGTCACGGATCATGACAGTGAGGAAGATGCAGTATTTCTCGATTTTCGAAAATCATGGAACTCATTACGACACCTATGATTATTATCAAAGGTACGAGGTTGTGATGTATAAGACGAAATTTCTGTCTTGATTGAGGAGTTCTTGGTAGGGTCGACGCAGCGAGGTATCTTGGATGAAGAGTCATTGACGGATGTAGATGTAACTTCCGGTGTACCACAGGGAATTGTTTTGGGTCATTGTGGAGAGTTACAACTTTCCTTTATTGTTCGTAAACGTAAAACTGAACATCACAAAACGAAAAATCATAGTATCCTGTGAGTATAGCACGAGTATCAGTGAGAAACAGTTGTAAACGGTAAACTGTTACAAATATCTGTTTGTCACACGTAACAGATACATTAAATGGAACGATGATATATTTTCAGTCGTTTGTGAAGCAGGTAACAGACTTCGGTTTATTGGGAAAATACTAGGGAAATGGAATAAGTGTACAAGAGAGAATCCTTACGAACCACTTGTGGTGTCCATTCTAGAATAGTGTTCAAGTGCGTGGGACCCTTACCATAAAGACTAGCAGGGGATATTGAATGTATGCAGAGGATTGCACGAATGGTTAAAAAATGGTTCAAATGGCTCTGAGCACTATGGGACTCAACTGCTGTGGTCATAAGTCCCCTAGAACTTAGAACTACTTAAACCTAACTAACCTAAGGACATCACACACATCCATGCCCGAGTCAGGATTCGAACCTGCAACCGTAGCGGTCGTGCGGCTCCAGACTGTAGTGCCTTTAACCGCTCGGCCACTCTGGCCGGCGCACGAATGGTCACAAGTTTGTTTGACGTGTGGCAGAGTGTCACAGAGATGATGAAATAACTAAAATGTCAGACTGCTGAAGGTAGAAGCTATACCGAGAAAGTCTACTAACAAAGTTTCAGTAACTGGCTTTTAAATAATGACCCTAAGGAGATACCACAACTTCCCGCATATAGCTCTCGTAGGGATTGTGAGGACAACATTAGATTAATAACAGCATGCAGAGAGACATTTAAACAGTCATTCGTCCAGCCATCCATACGTGAATGGAACGGGAAAAAGCCCTAATATATTTTGCAATAGAATATGCCCTCTGCCATGCATTTCACAATATCGTGCCGGGCCTTTTTTTTGCCCGGAGTAGGGCAGTAACTCGATATAGCTTGCACTCAACAAGTCGTTGGAAGTCCCCTACTGAAATATTGAGTCATCCTGCCTCTATAGCCGTCCATAATTGTGAAAGTGTTTCCGGCGCAGGGTTTTGTGCCAGAACTGATCTCTCTATCACGTACCATGTATGTCCGAAAGGATTCCTGTCGGGCAATCTGGGTGCCCAAATCATTCAATCGGATTGTCCAGAATATTCTTCAACCAATCGCGAACAGTTTTGCCCAGTGACATGGCGCATTTGAGAGCTGGTTATTCAGGATGGGGCAGGATAAGGTTACGACTGTGGACAGGGCCGTAATCAGTTACTCTCGGTTGCACAACAAATACGTAAACATTATTTAAGGAAATTAAAATATTAAAACAATCTCTTAAAAACACACAATTGACTGTATGACAGCTGAAGGCCTTATCACGGGAAAGAAAATTCCTCTATTTCTGGGCCGAAGGCCACCAACAAGAACCTCAAACAACAAATGGCTGAAGTCCTGAATTAGAAGTCAGAAGAACAATCCAAATAGTACATATTAAGATAAATACTTCGTTTTAAAACAGACTGTAACACGTCTGTAGGCCTTATTATAATAATCATCATCATCATCATCATTTAAGACTGATTATGCCTTTCAGCTTTCAGTCTGGAGCATAGCCCCCCTTATACAGTTCCTCCATGATCCCCTATTCAGTGCTAACATTGGTGCCTCTTCTGATGTTAAACCTATTACTTCAAAATCATTCTTAACCGAATCCAGGTACCTTCTCCTCGGTCTGCCCCGACTCCTCCTACCCTCTACTGCTGAATCCATGAGTCTCTTGGGTAACCTTGCTTCTCCCATGCATGTAACATGACCCCACCATCTAAGCCTGTTCGCCCTGACTGCTACATCTATAGAGTTCATTCCCAGTTTTTCTTTGATTTCCTCATTGTGGACACCCTCCTGCCATTGTTCCCATCTACTAGTACCTGCAATCATCCTAGCTACTTTCATATCCGTAACCTCAACCTTGTTGATAAGGTAACCTGAATCCACCCAGCTTTCGCTCCCATACAACAAAGTTGGTCGAAAGATTGAACGGTGCACAGATAACTTAGTCTTGGTACTGACTTCCTTCTTGCAGAAGAGAGTAGATCGTAGCTGAGCGCTCACTGCATTAGCTGTGCTACACCTCGCTTCCAGTTCTTTCACTATGTTGCCATCCTGTGAGAATATGCATCCTAAGTACTTGAAACCGTCCACCTGTTCTAACTTTGTTCCTCCTATTTGGCACTCAATCCGTTTATATTTCTTTCCCACTGACATTACTTTCGTTTTGGAGATGCTAATCTTCATACCATAGTCCTTACATTTCTGATCTAGCTCTGAAATATTACTTTGCAAACTTTCAATCGAATCTGCCATCACAACTAAGTCATCCGCATATGCAAGATTGCTTATTTTGTGTTCACATATCTTAATCTCACCCAGTCAGTCTATTGTTTTCAACATACGATCCATAAATAATATGAAGAACAGTGGAGACAGGTTGCAGCCTTGTCTTACCCCTGAAACTACTCAGAACCATGAACTCAATTTACCGTCAGCTCTAACTGCTGCCTGACTATCCATGTAAAGACCTTTAATTGCTTGCAAAAGTTTGCCTCCTATTCCATAATCTTGTAGAACAGACAATATTAGGAACCCGGTCATATGCCTTTTCTAGATCTATAAAGCATAGATACAATTCCCTGTTCCACTCATAGCACTTCTCCATTATTTGCCGTAAGCTAAAGATCTGGTCCTGACAACCTCTAAGAGGCCTAAACCCACACTGATTTTCATCCAATTGGTCCTCAACTAATACTCGCACTTTCCTTTCAACAATACCTGAGAAGATTTTACCCACAACGCTGATTAAAGAGATACCTCTGTAGTTGTTACCATCGTTTCTGTTTCCATGTTTAAAGATTGGTGTGATTACTGCTTTTGTCCAGTCTGATGGAACCTGTCCCGACTCCCAGGCCATTTCAATTATCCTGTGTAGCCATTTAAGACCTGACATTCCACTGTATTTGATGAGTTCCGACTTAATTTCATCCACCCCAGCCGCTTTATTGCACTGCAATCTATTGACCATTTTTTCCACTTCCTCAAATGTGATCCTATTTACATCATCATTCCTATCCCATTCTACCTCGAACTCTGAAACATTACTGATGGCATTTTCACCTACATTGAGCAACTCTTCAAAATATTCCCTCAATCTGCCCAAGGCATCCACAGGATTCACCAGCAGTTTTCCTGACCTGTCCAAAATACTTGTCATTTCCTTCCTACCTCCCTTTGGAAGACTGCTAATTACACTTCAGAATGGTTTTCCAGCAGCTTGACCCATAGTCTCCAACCTGTTTCCAAAGTCTTCCCACGATTTCTTCTTGGATGCTGCAATTATCTGTTTGGCTTTGTTTCTTTCTTCAACATAACTTTCTCTGTCTACCTGGGTTCTGGTATGTAGCCATTTTTGATACGCCTTCTTTTTCCTTTTACAGGCTGCCTTGACTGTATCATTCCACCAAGCTGTTTGCTTCATCCTACTTTTACACACTACTGTTCCAAGACATTCTTTAGCCACTTCTAGTACTGTGTCCCTGTACCTTGTCCATTCCTTTTCCAATGACTGTAATTGACTACTTTCAACTAACTGGTACCTTTCTGAGATCGCTGTTATGTACTTGTGCCTGATTTCCTTATCCTGAAGTTTCTCCACTCTTATCTTCCTACATATGGACCTGACTTGCACTTTCGGCCTCACAATCCCAATTTCACTGCAGATTAAATAATGATCAGTGGCATCAAAGAGTCCCCTGAATACACGTGTGTCCCTCACAGCCTTCCTGAATTCCTGATCTGTCATTATATAGGCAATGACAGATCTGGTTCCCCTGCCTTCCCAAGTATACCGGTGAATGTTCTTATGTTTAAAAGAGGAGTTTGTGATTACTAAGCCCATACTGGCACAGAAATCCAAGAGTTGTTTCCCGTTCCTGTTGGCCTCCATATCCTCTCCAAATTTACCCATAACCTTTTCATACCCCTCTGTTCGATTTCCAATCCTGGCGTTAAAATCACCCATGAGCAGAACACTGTCCTTGTCCTTTACTCTAACAACTACATCACTGAGTGCCTCATAAAAACTATCCATCTTATCTTGATCTGTCCCTTCACAATGCGAATATACTGACACAATCCTAATTTTCTTGCTAGACACTGTCAAATCTATCCACATCAGTCGTTCGTTTACATACCTTATTGCAACTACGCTGGGTTCCATTTCTTTCTTGACGTAAAGCCCTACACCCCATTGTGCTATTCCTGCTTTGACTCCTGACAGGTAGACCTTGTATTCTCCCAATTCCTCTTCTTTCTCACCCCTTACCCGAATGTCACTAACAGCTAAAACGTCCAGCCCCATCTTACTTGCAGCCTCTGCCAGCTCTACCTTCTTCCCAGAGTAGCCCCCATTGATATTAATAGCTCCCCATCTCATTACCATTTGTTTGCCAAGTCGTATCTTAGGAGTCCCTGGTTTGTGAGTTAGAGGTGGGACTCCGTCACCTCCAAAGGTCCGAGGCATTTTGCTCTGATTGTTGCCAGCATCATATTTGCCTGAATTAGGCAAACAATTCCAAATAGCACATATCTCAACAAATAGCTTGCTTTTAAAACAAGTTTGCTAAAAAAAACTTATTGTAACACTGCTGTAGGCCTTATTATAAAAGAAGTGAAATTATCACTCGGCTGTAGGCCACAAACAATTTCAAATAACGAACTGCTGAAGGCCTGAATTAGGCAAACAATTCCAAATAGCACATATCTCAACAAATAACTTGCTTTTAAAACAAGTTTGCTAAAAAAAAACTTATTGTAACACTGCTGTAGGCCTTATTATGAAAGAAGTGATGTTACTGCTCAGCTGAAGGCCACATACAACTTCAAATAACAAACGGCTGGTCCCGGCGGAAGTTCGAGTCCTCCCTCGGGCATGGGTGTGTGTTTGTCCTTAGGATAATTTAAGTTAAGTAGTGTGTAAGCTTAGGGACTGATGACCTTAGCAGTTAAGTCCCATAAGATTTCACACACATCTGAACATTTTTTTGAACAAACGGCTGAAGGCCTGAACTAGAAGTCAGAAGAGCAAGTCCAAATAGTACATATTAATTTAAATACTTCGTTTTAAAACAAACTGTAACATGGCTGAAGGCCTTACTACAAAAGAAGTGAAATTATTGCTCGGCTGAAGGCCACAGACAATTTCAAATAACAAATGGCTGAGGGCCTGAATTAGAAATCAGGAAAACAATTTCAAATAGCACTTTTAAGATAAATCCCATGCTTTTAAAACAAGTTTGCTAAAATAACTTAGTGTAACACGGCTGAAGGCCTTATCACCAAAGAAGTGAAATTATTGTTCGGCTGAAGGTCACACCAACAATAATTAGAAAATTACAAATATCCTTAAAACAAAAATCACAGTCTAAGGAATCAGGACAAGCGGTTCTCAGCAAGTGTTCCAAGGGTTGGCCTGGGAAGGTAATTCAAACATAAGGTAAGGTGAAACAGGCAGCCAAGTGTTGTACTCACATAACAGGATGGCAACTCGAACTAGGGGCAGCTTAAGCGCCAACCGACCGACTAACCAATCCACCTAACGTCCGATCACCAGTACAAAGACGGAATATTTTTAGACAAGGGCGAAGAGACAGACAGCACTACGTCTTCAGAAAACACCCAAGACCGAAGGAAACCCTAGAACCAAGGTAGACCTCCAAAAAATAATGCACAGTACAATACCAGAGGCTGTCGAACTACACGCCGTGTCGGACAGCATCAACACGACGAGGAAGGGTACACTGCTGGAAAAGTACGCTAACCTCCAGGAAGTAACTGGGGCTTTAGAGGCCACAAGGCAGAAAATATCGCTGGTTGCACTTCACTAGTAAGAATAATACTAAATTCAATTATGAATAACAAAAAGAGAGGGCCGGCTGTAATATTTCACCACCTCGAAACACTTCAATCGTTGCCGCCAGGCTCTGCGGCCCTGGAAGCAACAACCCGCCGACCAAAGGCGAGATCTCAGAATATTCGAGGTTGCATTAGCAGTTAACTCTTCACTCAACATAAACACCCAGGGTTCGGTGTGCAACGAAGTCGTCGCTCTCGCAGCTACCCCTCCTCCATCCGGCAGTGGCAGCACGCCGCCAGTGGCCCCGGCTTGCCCTGGTCCTGCACGGACCTGCTCGCTGCTGCGCCCCAAACCGACCTGATGTCCGTTCGCCACTACCCACTCCACACAACACAACCTGGAAATACTAGCGACCTCTCCAAAGACAGTACCACAGTACTCGTATTCATAAGCACTGCTGCTGCCACTCACGGGCAGGCAAGCCAGCAACTTAGCGACGCGAGTAAATCGAATAAGAAACGAGATGCCATAACCACAATGATAAGATGTAAGCAATAAACAGCATGAATACAAGCCGCGCACGGCTCAGAATTGTCGTCCATAAAAATTGTATCATTGTTTGGGACTGCCACGGGTCTCGAAGTAGCAGAATGTAACCATTTCTAGTCGCTGTATTCCATGTAAACAAAGTCTACACCATTATGTAGCCACTGCAGCTAGCACAGCGCCTTGTTGAGAACCTGACACCATGGTTTCGTGTGGTCTGCACCCCACTCGAACTCTTCCATCAGCTCTTACCAACTGAAATCGGGACTACTTTGACCTGGTCACGGTTTTCCAGGCGTCTAGGATTCAACCGATGTGGTCACGAGCATAGGAGAGAAGCTGCTCTCGCATCAGTCGTCTGCTGTCATAGCACATTAACGCCCAGTTTCATCGCATTGTTTGAACGGGTACGTTCGTCGTACGTCCTACATTGATATCTGCGGTTGTCTCACGCAATGCTGCTTGTTTGTTATCTCAGACAACTGTACGCAATCGCCGCTGCTCTCAGTCGTCAAGTGGAGGACGTCGGCCACAGCACTGTCCATGGTGAGAGGAAATGCCTGAAATGTGCAATTCTTGGCACACTCTTGACACTGTGGGTCTCGGAATATTAAATTCCCTGACCATTTCTACATCTACATCCACATCCATACTGCGCAAGCCACCTAACGGTGTGTGGCGGAGGGTACCTTGAGTACCTCTATCGGGTCTCCCTTCTATTCCAGTCTCGTATTGTTCATGGAAAGAAGGATTGTCGGTATGCCTCTGTGTGGGCTCTAATCTCTCTGATTTTATCCTCATGGTCTCTTCGCGAGATAAACGTAGGAGGGAGCAATATACTGCTTGACTCTTCGGTGAAGGTATGTTCTCGAAACTTTAACAAAAGCCCGTACCGAGCTACTGAGCGTCTCTCCTGCAGAGTCTCCCACTGGAGTTTATCTATCATCTCCGTAACGCTTTCGCGATTACTAAATGATCCTGTAACGAAGCGCGCTGCTCTCCGTTGGATCTTCTCTATCTCTTCTATCAATCCTATCTGGTACGGACCCCACACTGCTGAGCAGTATTCAAGCAGTGGGCGAACAAGCGTACTGTAATCTACGTCCTTTGTTTTCGGATTGCATTTCCTTAGGATTCTTACAATGAATCTCAGTCTGGCATCTGATTTACCGACGATCAACTTTATATGATCATTCCATTTTAAATCACTCCTAATGCGTACTCCCAGATAATTTATGGAATTTACTGCTTCCAGTTGCTGACTTGCTATATTGTAGCTAAATGATAAGGGATCTTTCTTTCTATGTATTCGCAGCACATTACACTTGTCTACATTGAGATTCAATTGCTATTTCCTGCACCATGCGTCAATTCGCTGCAGATCCTCTTGCATTTCAGTACAGTTTACCATTGTTACAACCTCTCGATATACGACAGCATCATCCGCAAAGAGCCTCAGTGAACTTCCGATGTCATCCACAAGGTCATTTATGTATATTGTGAATAGCAACGGTCCTACGACACTCCCCTGTGGCACACCTGAAATCACGCTTACTTCGGAAGACTTCTCTCCATTGAGAATGACATGCTGTTATCTAGGAACTCTTCAATCCAGTCACACAATTGGACTGATAGTCCATATGCTCTTACTTTGTTCATTAAACGACTGTCGGGAACTGTATCGAACGCCTTGCGGAAGTCAAGAAACACGGCATCTATCTGGCAACCCGTGTCTATGGTCCTCTGAGTCTCGTGGACGAATAGCACGAGCTGGGTTTCACACGATCGTCTTTTTAGAAACCCATGGTGATTCCTACAGAGTAGATTTCTTGACTGATATATCTGATGCGTCTTGCTCCAGCTACCGTTCCGCGTTCAGAGTTTGTTAACTCCCTTGGTGAGGCCTTAATCACGTCGGGAACCTATTTACATGATTCCCCTGAAGAGAAGAGACAGTTCCGCCAACGCATTGCCGTTTTACACTTGTCTACGTGATACTACCGCTATCTGTATTATATGCATATCGATGTCTCATGACCTCAATACAGATGTAGATGTAGATGAAATTTTCGTTATTTAAATGACAATAAGAAGATTAATAATAAATAATAAATGAAGACTGCTGGAAACAATGAAACGGAGCCATTTGATAATGAACACAAACATTCGCGAAGCATAAATCAGAATAGGTGACATGGCAGAGGAACCACAATGTCCCATAAGAGTGGGAAACGTTTTACAGGTTTGTCATCTCACGTAGCCTGTGGAATGTGCCACACACAAGTACGCCACTGAGAGGAACTATTGTTGTGCTGCATGAATATTCATCACAGGCGAGCAGTAAACCACATCTGAGTCCTCGGGGCGAACGAGTTAATGAAGGTGGGCCGGCTGTCCCGGCAAAGCACGTAGAGCGATCCCGGCACCAGCCACGCCACGTGGCCTGAATCTCGCGTCTGTCGGCCGTCGTAATTTAATAATTATTTATTGCTAACGTTGATTGTTGCCGACTTACGTGGTGGGCCTTACCTTTGTTATTTCTCTTTCACGTAATCCTTTTTCTTTTCTACACTTTTTCTTCTCCAGATCTCCTCAGGGTGTGGTTTTGTTGTCATACATGTAAAAGAATTCATATAGGCATTAATATTTTACAACAATTAGGCACATACATAATTACATTCATTACAATAGAATCAGATTTAATAAATTTCGCATTTTCTTTGATCGGGCCCCAAAGTTGCAGCGGCAATTTAGCGTCCGTCGGCCGTCGTAATTTAATATATTATTTACCACAAAAATTCATTGGTGATGGTGATTGTTGCCGACTTACGTGGTGGGCCTTAATCAAAACATTTCATTCAATTTTGATTTACAATTAAATGCTTTTTTTAACAATATTAAACTTGAGTGGGAATTATTTTTTACGCTAATGAACGTTAGACTCACTGAATCTTAAAGTATAAACATATAAGTTCAACAATGTAATAAACTTTTCATATTAATTTCCTCGGCTAGTCAGTTCACTTTAAAGCAAAAAATCTTTAGTTATTAATTACAATCGCGGCTCACACACGCGCGAGAGTATTTCTTCTTACCTCCGTTAACCATTGCATTGTAGTCGGGGTCCTGGCTCTGGCTCTCGGCTGTGGTACTGAAAATAAGAATCTTAACGCTACGTATTTTTTGTAACTTCGGGCGGCTGTGGAGCAAAATGTATATTATGTTAATAGTGCGCGTGTCTTTCGCTTCCGCTAATTTTTTATAAGTTAATATCGCCACGTAATGGCGTCGTTGGCTGCATCGGCCACTGCAGTTGTTGAACTGTAAATTACTCTAATGCAGGTTAATTCAAGGAAGGCGAACATGAAATCGGGATCACCTCTTATAAATTAAAATTGACCAATAATATTAAATCAATATATTATCTGCTTCATCAGTACAAATATGCTTAAATTAGCCAGCACTGGCAAAATGTCCGTCTACACGCAACCAAGACAAGAGAAGAAGTGAAAACGGCTAAAAAATTGACAAAAGAGCGTATCTTGTCGTCTCTTTAGATCATTTTGTTATATTTCTTTGCCCTCGAAATTTACACAGAGAAATTATTATAATACGGATACATGAGAAAAATGTATATTATTCAATTTTTAAATGTGTCTTCTTTATAAATACTGTTTTTAAGTCTTTTCTTATTATTTCGCAGGGGACGCTATACAGAGGAACCATAATGTTCCATTAGAGTGGGAAACGTTTTACAGGTTTGTCATCTCGTGTAGCCTGTGGAATGTGCCACACACAAATACGCCACCGAGAGACACTATTGTTGTGCTGCATGAATATTCATCACAGGCGAGCAGTAAACCACAGCTGAGGCCTCGGGGCGAACGAGGTAATGAAGGTGGGCTGGCTGTCCCTGCAAAGCAGGTAGAGCGATCGCGGCACCGGCCACGCCACGTGGCCTGCGAATGCCTCTCGGTCGGCAGCAGACTACAGCGCCACGCCTCTCACGCGGGAGACGGCAGGCACTACGGCAGAGGCGCCAGGTTCGCTGCGGGCGCAGTTAATTAAAACGCCTGCCTGACGACGCCCAGACAAAGGCGGCCGAAACGCCCACTGCACCGGCTGTGTGCCGCGCCCTCCGCATCCCGCTGGGAGGCCTTCACTCAACGTCGCCCGTGTTCCGTACTATGCTGAATGAAATTGCTTTCCGCTGGCGGCACGGACAGCGCTGCGTTAGTTTTCTGTTACCAAATTCCACGGGTTCCAGCGTGACGCGGACCTTTCTGCCGTCATGTAATGCACGTTTTCCATAGGCTGTGGAATTCCTTTTACAGTTTTCAGAAATGGCAACATTTCCGCGATCGACAGTATGCACGTTTTGCGTAGCCTGTTGAAATCCTTTTACAAATTTCAGAAATGACAACATTTCTGAAATGCGGTAGGGAGCTGGTGTTGAATGGAAAGGTACTGAGCCATAAATTAATCTATGAACGTTTCCAAAAACACTAATGAAATAATTTTTTTAAAACCAAAAAAGTACCAGATAACATTAACTGAAAAGAATTAATTTCAGTAACCAACTGATGGGAAACACTCAAAAGGGCAACAATATAAAATGACTTCCTTCTGTGAAGAATAAGAAATTAAGTAAAAAAATGCATTTACATTACAAACAGCGAAACATATGATCAAACCATTATATCGCAAATATCAACCACGGCTATTGCCAGTAATTATACGATGATAGAGACGGTGTCAGAGGCGTCGCCAGTGGCAATAATTACTCCTTCTCTACTAACATAGGACAGCAGTTGCCACTACCATAGTACTAGAAACCTTCATTAAAAAATTCAAACATGGTCCTCAGGCATCTTTAACAAGATCACAGTTAACAAGAGATAGCATCACCTATCCTGTAACACAGAGACAATAAGTTAATGATATTTAGTAAAAATTAACATACTACAAATGCAGAAATGCTTCTGTAGTTTTTTTTATAGATGCAAACATTTTAGTATACGCTTGTAATGGTTATCTATTTACGTGACCATTACGGCACTCCAACCCCAGTTCTCGATACCAGTAATATCATACTACTTCTCTGCGAAGTATCAGACATATTTTTGTGACAATATTCACATTTGGTTTTATTAATGTACAGGTACTCCGATGTATCGATATATTACAGTGATTTGGTTTTTGTATGTATTCATTTCTGTGAGACTGTAATAATCTTTGACTTACTTGTAACCGTTTTGGCGCGAATGCCCACAGAGCAGTCTTTGTTTCATTTTGGCAGAAGTTAAGTTGTTATTTCGCTTTGT
Source organism: Schistocerca americana (assembly GCF_021461395.2). Taxonomy (NCBI): domain Eukaryota; kingdom Metazoa; phylum Arthropoda; class Insecta; order Orthoptera; family Acrididae; genus Schistocerca; species Schistocerca americana. Next base: position 377,109,813 of record NC_060122.1, on the reverse strand, counting down.
AAAAGAACAGTCAAGCCTTGTGTTTGGTTAAAGTGGAAATTAAATATATGAAAATTGATATAAAACTGTTTTCTTGATAACGTGACAATTAAGAAGAAGTATATGTGAATTTACAAGAAGTTTAATAAAAATGTGGATCGTGAATACCAAGTCAAAAATTACTTCCACCATACCATTGTTCTGATCTGGGATTGTTTGATCATTAAGAACTTCCTGAAAAACGCATTTGTTAGGTATTCAAATATTGCTAAAATACAGATCTGGACCTTCTAGCACTCAAAGTGGAATCACCCTAGAATCAACAAGATGAGCCATAGCAACTTCGACGAAAACTACGTGGGAATCCATTCAAGATAAGTGCCAAATTAATGACTTTTTTGTAGTGAGCTCATTATTTCCATTCTGACGATACCGTCCACAGTGAATAACTTTGTTGTTGCCCGATAAAGCGAACATATGCTGCGTGAGCAACATTATTAATCTGATTTCTAACCTACTTTGCAAGTGGTGGTATTGTTAGAAGATCGAGATGATGATACTAGACAACAGGTAACTATAGACATGCCTCAGAAATAAGGTAGCCAGACTCCACAATTTTCACTGACTATAAAGTACAATTCGTAACTCAGATGAATTACATCAGCATTCCATACCCTTAGAGTCTAAAGTCAGTTTGGAATAGAGGCAGCCCCAAGCCCACACACATTGACAGAACTGGACTCAAGTAGTACCAGGCAAAAGCTTCACAAATAACATCTTTATATACATAACAACGGGCAAGCAGCCGCCACACGACGCCAAGTGACGTGCACACTAATCGCATGCTCATCGTGATTTATCGTAAAATCCAGCACCCAGTGACGAACGATTGCCTAGAGAGCGCCGAGAGAGGAATGTAACGATCACTCGTAGTCGGAAACCCACGTGTATCATCCAGCAGACGCCACCGCGTCCAGTACTTGGCAGGGTCACACTGGACTCCAACCCAGCACCAGAATGGGCACGAACTGCTTGCAACTTCAGTAGCAGAGGATACGCCGAATACTGTGCGTCCTGCCGAAGCAGCTTTTAATGAGCCATGTACACGGCTGCGACCAACACTCGGCCCCGCCAAACCCCAGTGAGCAAAGGCACCACTCTTGCCAACGGGCCACGGCAGACGCTTGGCCACAACACGCAGCCTCATTTGCGCTCTTCGTCGCCCGTGTCACACTCTCCCTTCTCCAAGTCGCCGCAGCCCTTAACTCCCTTCTCCTCCGACCTGACCTCTGCCGACGTCAGTAACGCTCCACGTGCTCTTGCACCCAGAGTGATTCCAAATCCGCACCAATTACGCGAAAATTAAAGCGGGCGCATGACACAATTTCCGCGATCGGCAGTGATGCTAAGGCTACCCCTCTGTGAAAGGCTGGTTTCTTGTCCACGCAGTACAGTGTCTAATATACTCGTAAATGCGTAGGTCGATGTGGTCAGTCACCAATAATAGTTTGTAATGTTGTTGTCGTTGTTATTGTTGTGGTCTTCAGTCCAAAGAGTGTCCACCCCCGGTAGCTGAGTGATCTTTCGTTTGTCGCTCATATGCGGACGACCTGATCCTTCTTGTCAGATCGGGATATGAAGTGCGTCAGGCTGTTGAACATCTAGACTCTTAGGGGACGGCGGCAGGCAGTGTCGTTAACATGACGAAATCTAAAATTATGCACATTGGACGGGGTCTGAAGACGTACTGGGACCGTTTCAGACGGTGGAATCGCTGAGATGTCTGGGGATCACATTTACCCGTTCACTACGGCGGTCAGCGACGGCGAGTTCTCGGCGGCTTCTGCAGAATGTTCGTCTGACGATACGCAACAACTCACTGAGAGCCTTTGACATGATCCAACGTGTGGCATACACCGACGTTCACATAGCGTCACGACTGCCCCATTTGGCGCAGATCCTACCAATACCGAAGGGTATTGCAGACCGCCTCATGGTTGCCTTTGGTTATTATGTTAGTACTGGGACGTTATTTACGATCAAATACGACAAAAACGCTACAGTTCCGGAACGGTGGCCTCAACCTCACAAACGTGCGAAACAAAGCTTTGGCGCTTTACATGCGAGCGATGATACGAAATTGGCGACAGCGAAAGCATACCATAACATCAGCTCTGATAGAAGTACTTGTTCCGCCTTCGTAAGAACCCCCGATGGCGGTGGGTAACATTTCGCTTTCTCTTGCACACATTGCCTCATTTCTTGTTGATTATATTATGCTCGTCTGAAAGTACCTTCGACGAGAATACCCACGACTCGGGAGATCTATAGGTGCTTGATGGATCACCATGGCCGCAACATAATGGAATTCAAATAGCCATCGAGAACTTGGAACCACATTTGGTGCGCAGTGCATACGCCATTACTGTCAACAGCAGCCATATCGTTGTGGTATAGTCTTATAAACCGTAAACTTGTGACCAGGAGTCGATTACATACAATTCATATGATCGATTTTCCTCTTTGCACAAACTGTGGACTGTTCGCAACGGAAGAACATGGTTTAGTGTGTGGCGCAGCGAGCGACGTCTGGATGCTGACGCGTCGAATACTGGCCTTCCTTCGGCGCACGAACTACACAGAAATCACATCGGATGTACTTTTTCTACCGGACAAGACCTTTTTTCCCAAACAAAAGACGTATGCGATCAATTGGATCACTGGACATGCGACGAAATATGTGTATTCGTACGATATTAAGTCTGAGATGGATTATTGGATGTATTTACACCCATACCCGAGGCAGGATTCGAACCTGTGACCGTAGCAGTCGCGCGGTTCGGGACTGAGCGCCTAGAACTCAAATTGGCATATTGCACATTGAGAAGAAAACTGGCCACTACCTGTTGGCGCCAGTTATGACTGGATTGTGTTAACGTGAAAAAGAAAGAAACACACACACACACAACGATGGTAAACACTGAAACCGCCTCAGATAATGGTCCTTCGAATGGTAGACGCAGGAGAAATACATGCCGCCCACAATGGGAGAAATGGTCAACATTATGTGGCTTTCTGCCGGATTTATGATGCGACACCGCGTGCAGCAGGGATTGTGATGCAGATGATAACTTCATTTTCACTCCCGCCCGTGACTAGGATTGTCATTTACTTTATTCGTGTTAAAAAAATAAATAAAAACAATAAGAGGGCGGCCTTTACGTTGATTTTATGGTTTCCAAATTGTTTTTGCTGTCTCGCTACTTTTCTAATCCCTAGGACAGCAGCACCGAGCGAGGTGGCGCAGTGGTTAGACACTGGACTCGCATTCGGGAGGACGACGGTTCAATCCCGCCTCCGGACATCCAGATTTAGGTCTTCCGTGATTTCCCTAAATCGCTCCAGGCAAATGCCGGGATGGTTCCTTTGAAAGGGCACGGCCGACTTCCTTCCCCATCCTTCCGTAATCCCATGAGACCGATGACCTCGCTGTCTGGTCTCCTTCCCCAAACAACCCAACCCAACCCTAGGACAGCACAATTGTACGAATAAAGATTGTTTTCTTACCCCGCCTTCCTGTTCCACAAAAAAAGAAAAAAAATTTGTGGTCGTGTTGTTGGACCATAAAGCGGAGGAACTGCATTTTATTTTATTTTTTATTAAAAAAATTAAAAACAAAAAAAAGTGGTTAGCGCTACGGAATGTCTATCTTAAGGGCCTAGGTTCGAATCCCGGCTGGGTCGGAGATTTTTCTCCGCTCAGGGACTGGGTGTTGTGTTGTCCTAAACATCATCATTTCATCCCCATCGACGCGCAAGTCGCCGAAGTGGCGTCAAATCGAAAGACTTGCACCCAGCGAACGGGTTACCCGACGGGAGGCTCTAGCCACACGACGTTTCCATTTCCAGTCCGAAGAGTGGTTTTATGCACTCTATCCTTTGCAAGCCTCTTCAATATCCGAGTAAATACTCCAACCTACATCCTTCTTAATCTACTTACTGCATTCACCTCTTGGTCTCCCTCTACGATTTTTACCCTCCCCCCCCCCCTCCCCCCCACCCAATCCACACTTCCCTTCGGTAATGAACTGATGATCCCTTGATGTCTCAGAATATGTCCTATCAACCGATACCTTCTTCTAGTCACATTAGGCCACAAATTTCTTAGCTCCGCAACTCAATTCAGTAAATTTCAAAAACTTCTACTCTCGTCTTCTTTTAAGTGCTTATTGTCTATGTTTCACTTCCATACATGGCTACCCTCCATACAAATACTTACAGAAAAGACTTCCTAAAACTTAAATCTGTATTCAGTGTTAACAAATTTCTCTTCTTCAGAAACAGTTTTCTTGCCACTGCCAGTATACATTTTATATCCTCTGTACTTCGGCCAGCATCGTTTACTTTGTTGCCTAAATAGCAAAACTGTTTTAAGTGACTCGTTTCCTAATCTGAATCCCTCAGTGTCACCTGATTTAATTCGACTACATTCCACTGGTCTCGTTGTGTTTTTGTTGATGTCCATCTTGTATCCTTCTTTGAAGACACTGTCCGTTCCTTTCAGCTGCTCTTCCAACTCCTTTGCTGTCTCTGAACAGTATTACAATGTCATCAGCAAACCTCACAGTTTTTATTTCTTTTCCTAGGACTTAAATCCCTACCCCAAATTCTTTTTGTTTACCTTTATTGCCTGCTCAGTGTACAGACTGAATAACGTAGGGGATAGACTACAACCTTGTCTCACTCCCTTCTCCACCACCCCATCCCTTTCATACCCTTCGTCACTTGTAGCTGCCGTTTTGTTTCAAAAGTTGTAAATAGCCATTTGTCCCCAGTATTTATACCTGCTACCCTCAGTATTTCAAAGACACTATTCCAGTCAACATTGTAAAGAGCCTTCTCTAAGTCTACAGAAGCCATAAAAGTAGGTTTGCCTTTCCTTAACCTATCTTTTAAGTGAAGTCGTAGGGTCAATATTGCCTCGCGTGTCCCTATATTTCTCGGGAATCCAAACTGGTCTTCCCGGAAGTGGGCTTCTACCATTTTTTCCATTCTTCTGTAAAGAATTCATGTTAGTATTTTACAGCCATGACTTATTAAACAGACAAGTCGATAATATTCATACCTGTGAGCACGTGCTTTCTTTAGAATTGGAATTATTATATTCTTATTGAAGTCGGAGGGTATTTCGCCTGTCTCATACATCTTGCTCACGAGATGGAAGAGTTTTATCATGGCTAGCTCTCCCAAGGCTATTACCCAGCCATGTTGCACTTCCTACCAGTATAATGTTTTAGATGTTTGTATTCCCTCTCACCAGGTTAATTTACTGTATTTTTATATTTTCTCCTTTCATCAGTTAAACCTCATGTCCAAGGATTTCTACTTGGCCTCGTCTTTTTACCTATTTGATCTCCTGCTGCCTTCACTATATAATATCTCAAAGCTACCCATTTTTCTTTGACTGTATTTCTTTCCACTGTTCTTGCAAACCTTCCGTAATGCTCCCTATGACACCCAAAAACAACCTTTGGTTCATTCAGTATATCCAGGTCCCACCATTTGATTTCCTACCTTTAAACAATTTGTTCAGTTTTAATCTACAGTTCATAACCAAGAAATTATGGTCAGCGTCCACATCTCGCCCTGGAAATGTCTTACAATTTAAAACCTGTCTAAGCGTTACATAACCAGTCAAAACCTTCCAGTGTCTCCCTTCACGTATACAACCTTATTCCACGATTCGTAACCTAGTGTTAGCGATGATTAAATTATTTTCTGTGCAAAATTCTGCCACGCGGCTTTCTCTTTCATTACTTTCCCACAGACCATATTTACCCACTATTTTTCCATCTTTCCCTTTTCCTACTATTGAACTGCAGTCCCCTATGTCTACTAAATTTTCGTCTCCCTTAACTATTTGAATTATTTATTTTATCTCATCATGCATTTCTTCAATCCCGTCATCATCTGCGGAGCTAGTTGGCACGTAAACTTGTACCACCGTGGTCGATGTGGGCTTCGTGCCTGTCTTGGCTACAATAATGCGTTCCCTATGCTGTTCGTAGTAGCTTACCCGCATTCCCATTTTCTTATTCATTATAAAACCTACTGGTGCGTTATCACTATTTGTTTTTGTTTTTGTAACCTTGTGTTCACCTGATCAGAAGTCTTGTTACCCCTGCCACCAACCTTCACCTACTCCCACTATTTCTACGAGGATCGTTCAATAAGTAATTCTCCACATTTTATTTCTCAGAACATATTTATTGTTAAGAGTCAGAATTTGATGACAATGTACATCAACATGTTTTGTCCGTGTCCTATTTTTGTACATAGTCTCCGTCACGTTCTATGGCCGTACGCCAACGTTGTTGAAGAGTATGTATTCCCTGCTGGTAAACGGTCTTGTCCTGTAGGCGTAGCCTTGCTTTCACTGCTTGACTGACACTCTCGTCATCTTCAAAGTGTGTTCCCCGCGAAGACTCTTTAAGGGCCGGTCGGCGAGAATAATGGCACTGCACGACTCAGCATGTCTGGAGCAGTGGCTGTAACAGAACGTCCCGAGTATTGCTGATCATGGAACTCTGTTTCTGCATTTCCTGAGGCTATAACTTTCTTTACCCATTGCCCAACTGTACTTCTATCAACTACAGCATCGTCATACACTGCACACTAACGTTTATGGATGTTCACCACGGTTTCTTCTTCTGCCCACAAGAATTCAATAACAGCACGCTGCTTGTAGTGTGAGTCGTACCTAGACGCCATTTTGACGCTGTACTACGGCTCTGCCGTCTGCCAGAACGCTTCGAAACTTCACCGGCGCACAGGACAAGCATCCAATGTGAGGCACAGACAAGGACGTTTGTCTGTGTATATTAATGGCTTTTTAAAAAAAATGTGGGTCATTACTTATTGAACGACCCTCGTAACTTCAATCTATCCATTTGCCTTTTTAATCTTTCTAACCGATCTGCCCGATTAAGGGATGTGACATTCCACTATCCGAACCGTAGAACACCAGTTTTGTTTCTCCTGATAACGACATCCTCCTGAGTTGTCCCCGCCCAGAGATCCAAAAGGGGGACGATTTTACCTCCGGAATATTTTACCCAAAAGGAAGCTATCATGATTTAACCATACAATAGAGCTGTATGTCTTCGGGAAAAGTTACGGCTGTAGCTTCTCCTTGCTTTCAGCCTTTCGTAGTATCAACACAGTAAGGATGTTTTGGTTAATGTTACAAAGCCAGATCAGTCAGTTATCCAGACTGTCCCCCCTGCAACTAATGACGAGGCCGAAACCACACGTTTATCTGGTCTCTCAACAAATAGCTCTCTATTGTGGTTGCACCTGTGGTACAGCAATCTATATCACTGAGGCATGCAAGCACCAACTGCAAAGTGCGTGGTTCATGGGGAGACGGGTTGTACATCTCCCTTTTCTCTAATACAATGATGAAAAAAAAAACGCAACACCAAAAAGTAATTACTGTAGCGTAATGAATATCGGGAATATATTTGGGTAGGTAACATATTTAATTGGTTAACGCTGAAAGATCACATATTAATGTAAGGGCGAGATAAACTACTGCAAACGTGAAATAATGGTACATTAACAACCTATATAACGGCCAGAATGTTGAACGGCAAGCATGCAAACGTGCCGGATGTCAGTTTTTCAGACGGATTTCTGTGCGTAGAGCACTTGGTCGATCAATACAACGATGGCTAATGCTGTTTGTGGATGACGCCGGAGTTGTTGTCCGATGATGTCCTATTTGTGCTCGATTTCAGACTGGTCTGCTGATTGAGCAGGCCAAGGCAACATGTCGACACTCTGTAGAAGACGTTGGTGTACTACAGTGGTATGTGCGCGTGCGTTATCCTAGTGGAAAAGGTCCCCTGGAATGCTATTCATGAATGGGAGCACAACAGATCGAATCACCAGACCCCCCTGTACAAATTTGCAGTCAGGGTTCGTAAGATAACCACGAGAGTGCTCCTGATGTCATACGAAATCACCGTTTAGAACATAACTCCAGGTGTAGGTCTGCTTTGTCTAGCACGCAGACTCATTGGCTGCAGGGCACCAACTGGCCTTCTAACCGATACACGGCCACCCCTAGCACTGAGGCAGAACCAACTTTCATAAAAAAAAAATGTTCAAATGTGTGTGAAATCTTATGGGACTTAACTGCTAAGGTCATCAGTCCCTAAGCTTATACACAACTTAACCTAAATAGCTAATAGCTGTATTAGAGAAAAGGGAGATGTACAACCCGTCTCCCCATGAACAAACACACACACACACACACCCATGCCCGAGGAAGAACTCGAACCTCCGCCGGGACCAGCCGCACAGTTTCATCAAAAAACATAACACATCTCCAACCTGCCCTCCAATGAGTTCTCGCTTGACACGACTGAAATCGCAAATGGCGATGCTTTGAGATCAGTGGAAAGCACGCTGCAGGGCGACTGGCCTTCATCTGTCCTTGAAGTAACCGATTTGTAACAGTTCGTTGTGTCACTGTGGTGCCAACTGCTGCTTACATTGCTGCTGTAAATGCAGTACAATGCGCCAGAACGATTTGCCGAACACAATGGTCTTCCATCTCGGTAGTGTCACATAACTGTCCGAACCCGGGTCTTGTTGCGACTGCACATCCTCATTGATGTGTACACTCCCGTTGATGTCTGGGTAGCATGGCTCGCACATGTCATATTAGGCTTATGTTCCCCGAGATCGACAATGTGACAGCGCAAAGAAAATAGTGGCATACAAATATACACTTTGCTTCGATACTAAACCAAAGTTGTACAGGAAGTTGTTGGATGTGCTTGCGGACAGATGCAACTAAGGAGTGTCCTGTCAAGGCTTTCGTTACTAAACATAGCGTGAACAAGACAACGGTCGCAGGTTCGAATCCTGCCTCGGCCATGGATGTGTGTGATGTCCTTAGGTTAGTTACGCTTAAGTAGTTCTAAGTTCTAGAGGACTGATGATCTCAGAAGTTAAGTCTCATAGTGCTCAGAGCCATTTGAACCATTTTGGAACACTGTCAGTCACAATAGTAAACATCTGTCCATTTGCCTCCGCGAAGGCTATAGACAACTCCATACGTACACTAAGCTACGCCCGCTGATCTCCACTACAAACTGTGGCTACCAACGTCAGCTCTGGAACTCCATATGACAACGGTCGTACGCCAACACCGAACTCAACCGTCCGTTGCTGTCTGTGGCCGCAGCTTGTCACAACACGGAAGTCCATCTGATCGGCCGCGGCGCGGAGCTTGCTGATTGGACTGCACTTGTGTTTGACGGTGATCTTCAAAGCGCCGACCGTGTTCCAGTCTCTCTTAGCCCGCCAGCTGCGGCTGTGTCCATTGCCGAGGACACAACACTCGTGACCATAGCTGCCACCAATCATGTACAGTGGCTACATTCGTGTAAAGTCTTACTGCGATATCACAGAAGGAATATCCAGCTTCTCGTCGCTATATTATACGATGTCGTTCAAACAAAGTGCGATGTTTATAATGGTGTATTTGTTGCCTTAAAGTCACTAGCCCCACTCTTACGCGAATAGACATGTTTCAGGTGTAAAAACACACCTACAGACTCTCGTTTATGTCGCACAACTCCTACATGGTGTTGTGATTTTTTTCCTTCAGTGTATAACGTGGTGTAACACCCAGAAAACTTTTACACGATATCTAAGTTCGATTTCTTTTACTAACGGTTTCATTGTGCTTTCTTTCGTTGTATGTTACCAACAAACTATAATTATACGAGGGCAATTTCAAAAGTTAAGCACACTGTAAGAATCGAAAATAATTTATTTTGCAAAATACCTTCACAGGCCTTCCATGCTATCTCCATTTCATGTTATGACAGCTTCCCAACATTTTGGCTTCTTTATTATGAATAGAACACCTTCCTTGTTGAGCTGTCTGATTACTCGGTTCAGCGCACTGACACCTTCATCAGTTGTATCAAAAGGTTTCCACCGACTTGTTACTTTAATTTACGAAACAAATCAGAATCTGATGGGCTCAAATCAGGACTGCATGGTGGGTGGGCAGTATTTCCCTATCCATATTTGTCGAGCGTTTCTCTCACTGGTGGCGCAAAATGCGGCCTTGCATTATCGTGCATAATGTGGACACCAGATGCAAGAACGCCAGGCCTCATTTGGCGAATTTTCATATGCAAAATGTTTCGCAGAATCAGCTTGTAGTAGGCGTCTGTTACCAGACGTCCCCTGGGGCACCCTATTTGTAGCTATAAATTGTTGTTTTCCGTCTGTTCGATAACGACGAAGCAATTCTTCTGCCATTGTTTTGCGACCTACTTTCTGCTCTTCACTCAGATCATGCGGAACCCATCGGGCAGAAACTTTTCCTTCTATAAATTTTAGTTATTGTTTTGTAAACTGAAGTGCCAGATATTTTGACCTCATATAACTCAGACTCATAAATTAAGACAAATGCTGATACATGGTGAAACAACGCTCTCGTGGGCGGTTTGCGGGTTTAAATCACCTCGAGGTATGACCACGCACGGTGGCGCTGGCAGCAGTCCACTTGCACAGAGGTGTGTTGGTGTATGTCAGAGTACGGTGCAGCGAGTACGTGTGCAACGTTTTCAGACGTGCTAATGGTGACGGTGTGTTGAAAATCGCTCAAAGAACACATATTGATGACGTTATGAGAGGCAGAATATAGGGCGACTTCAGGCTGGTCGAGCACAGCAGGTCGTAGCACTGGCCCTCTCTGTGCCACAAAGTGTGATCTCAAGATTATAGCAACGATTCCAGCAGACAGGAAACGTGTCCAGGCGCTACAGTACGGGACGTCCACAGTGTACAGCACTACGAGAAGACCGATATCTCACTATCAGTGCCCGCAGACGGCCACGGACTACTGCAGGTAGCCTTGCTCGGGACTACACCGCAGCCATTGGAACGGTTGTCTCCAGATACACAGTCCACAGACGACTGAACAGACATGGTTTATTCGCCCGGAGACCTGAAGGTGCATTACACTGAACCCTGGTCACAGGAGAGCCCGTAAAGCCTGGTGTCAAGAACACAGTATGTGGTCATTGGAACAGTGGTCCCAGATTATGTTCACGGACGAGTCCAGGTATGGTCTGAACAGTGATTCTCGCCGGGTTGTCATCTGGCGTGACGCAGGAACCAGATACCTACCCCTTAATGTCCTTGATGGGGACCTGTATGGAGATCGAGGTTTCATAGTGTGGGGTGGGATTATGATTGGTGCACGTACACCCCTGCATGTCTTTGACAGAGGAACTGTAACAAATGGTTCAAATGGCTCTGAGCACTATTGGATTTAACTGCTGAGGTCATCAGTCCCCTAGAACTTAGAACTACTTAAACCTAACTAACCTAAGGACATCACACACATCCATGCCCGAGGCAGGATTCGAACCTGCGAGCCTAGCGGTCGCGCGGTTCCAGACTGTAGCGCCTAGAACCGCTCGGCCACTCCGTCCGGCGAATTGTAACAGATCAGGTGTATCGGGACGTCATTTTCCACCAGTATGTCCGCCTTTTTTCGGGTGCAATGGGGCTCACCTTCCACCTGCTGCCATCGTGGATGAGTACGTTGAAACAGAAGATATCAGGCGAATGGAGTGGCCTGCCTGTTCTCCAGACCTAAACGCCATCGAGCACGTCTGGGATGCTCTCAGACGACGTATCGCTGCACGTCTTCAAACCACCACGACACTTCAGAAGCTGCAAGAGGCACTGGTGCAAGAATGGGAGGCTATATCCCAGCAGCTGCTCAACCACCTCATCCAGAGTATGCCAAACCTTTGTGCGGCCTGTGTACGTGTGCACATTGATCATATCCCATATTGATGTCGGGATACATGCGCAGGAAACAGTGGCGTTTTGTAGCACATGAGTTTCGGGACGGTTTTCTCAACTCATCACCAATTATCCTTAATTTATGAGTATGAGTGTACAACTTCCTCGCACCTTTTTCGTCGATCCTGTCTCGTAATGTCATTGACAATAACCTTAGACGTGTAGTCTCTTGCAGTTGAAAGCCTTTCACTTTTGTGGGTTGTCCTCAGTGCTTACTCGACCTTCACGACAACAAGCAGATCACGGTGGAACAATGCTACGATCAAATACGCTATTCCCACACACCTCCACACACTATCTCGAACAGTTGTAAGACTCTGTTGGGTTCTTTCCACGTAGGGTTTCGATTTTGATATAGGAACACTGGTCACTAGATGTACTCCGACCTGACGCTGTTTCAGATTTCATTTTAATTTTCTCTCGAGACGTACAAGTGAACCAGCAAACACGTATATGATAGCCACGCCTAAAGTCTCGTTTACAGCTGACATGAGTTTCATCTTGATCAGACCATCATAATGGTTGTGCATGCGCAGTGCAGGACTTTTGAAATAACTGTCGTATATTACTTCTGCTTCTTGAAATTGTTTGTCTTGCAAATTATTCGTTGGCTCGTGAACATAATTCCAATTTCATCATTAGTCTCGTTATTGTGTGGTCCCCAAAAGTCGAACTCCTTCCTCTAAATGACAAAGCTTTGTAATAGACTACTTTCTTCCTTGAGTAAATTTACGAAAAAAAAACTGAGCAAGCCTCTTGCATATCAGTATGACTTGAGTTTTCCTTCAAAGTTGTCAGCATATTATTCCGTAGAAGCGAATTTTGTCACTGAGGAATAACGTGACATGTCTCAATATAGGAAAGACGCAAACGCATTGAATGCAGTACCCATAAACTACGACCTTTATATTTGTGAAGGAAATTTCTTATCTTGCTTATCATGACAATCACGCTGGGACCCATTGCAGAGTGTTGAAAGAAGTGACATAGAGCAACAGTTTCAACGTAACTCACCTCCGACGTTTTGTTATCTGTTTCTCTCCGTCATTTCATTTGGTCCAATTTGATACGTAATTTGAAATAAATATTGCTTGTTTGCATGCAAATGGAATACAAATGCAGGAAAGTAGAGGAACGTAAAAACCGATTTACTTCGTTTGCATTTCCAGGTGCCTACCTACAGAGTATCCCGAATGAACCGTCAGGTAGTTTTAAGGATTTAAAGCATGCCATTTCATTGTAACTGTTGGCGCTTCACCTTTTAGCGAAGAGACAGTACATTTTATAAGTAAATCGCTAACTAGTACTGAAGATCGGAGTAACTCATCGTCTAGATAGGTTAGATCAGTAGATATACAACGTTGATCTTGTAAATTCATAGTGAGTAGATGCTGCACTTTTATGCTGAATAATTGCGGGACACACACTTGAAGAAAAACAAGTTATTCTTAGTTTCAGAAGCATTTCCACTGACCCAAGCGATATGGTCATCAACTATCCGTAACACGTATGTAAGTATATACCACTGAATTAGTTAAATGGCTGTTACAAATAAAATCATCAAAAGAAAAGATTTTTCAGCGTTAACTTACATCATCCACATTGCGCCATTTACTTGGGCGGAACTTGAAATTTTCAAGCTCCACACTGTCTGCATGGTCACTTGACAAATAAACAGTCGTCATTAAATTGTGTCCCTACAAAGCATCGTCTCAGTTGTGCAACTGGATTCGTGATTTCCCGTCAGAAAGGTGATGGTTCGTAGTAACTGACGGAAAGTCATCGAGTAAAACAGATGTAATTTCAGGCATTTCCCAAGTAAGTGTTATAAGTTCTCTGCTGTGCCTGACCTTTACAAACGATTTAGGGGACAGTCTGAGCAGCTCTCTTAGATTATTTCCGTATGATGCCATCATTTACCGTCTTGTAAAGTGATCAGATGATCAAAACCAATCGCAGAACGATTTAGACAAGATATCAGTATGGCCGCAAGAAGTGTAAATTGACTCTAAATATTGAAAAGTGTGAAGTCATATGGATGAGTATAAAACGAATCTGCTAAATTTCATTTACACGATTAATCACACAGATCTAAAGGCTGAGAATGCAGCAAAATACTTAGGAATTACGATTATGAATCACTTAAATTAGAACGATCACATAGATAATGTTGAGGAAAAGCGAACCAAAAACTGCGATTTATTGGCAGAACACTTAGTAAATGCAACAGGTATACTAAAGAGGCTGCTTACACTACGCTTGTCTGTCCTCTTATGTACTGCTGTGCGGTGTGGGATCCACATGAGATAAGATCGGCGGAGGACACTGAAAGAGCACAAAGCGTGGCAGCTCGTTTTTAACTGACCAGAATTTGGCATAAAATGACCATTTGGACTGCGATCATGATGTACGTAATTTTTATTTAATTATCTTGATTGTACACCTTTTCGAGTAGAATTATCTCTTTCGGCTATACAGTAGCCGTCTTCAGATTCTGTCATTCTGATGCACTGCAAACGAATGCCGTTTTTACAGGTTATGACTTATTGCAGTGCAGCAGAATGAGAGATAGTTATTGTCAAGCCGAAACCAGCAGTTCTATTCGAAAGTGTTCGAAGAAAGTTAAAATTTTTTTTCGTTTTGTACTGTCGCGAAATAGAGGAATGAGTGCTACGGACACATACGCGAAGTCTGGTGGTTATCATTGAAACAAAGACGCTTTTTGTTTAGACAGGATCTTCTCAATCACCACTTTTCTCCGCAGAATGGGAAGATATTTTATCTCGCGCAGCTACATTGGGAGAAATGAGAGTCATAATAAAATAACGATAATTAGAGCCTTTTTCTTTTCTTTTTTTTCCTTTATTGGGCTTCGATCCGCTCCGGAGGGGCGGTCTGGCAGCAGCTTAGTACGCCGCTCCTCAGCCTACAGAATATTTAAGAAGATAATAACTTTTTAAATTTTAATGACGTAAATGTGTGTAAGTAAAATATAAAAACAAAGGATTGGTGATGCTAATTAAGACACACAGTAAGCAGACAGGTACAACAGTAGACAGGCAATTAGAAAAACACGACGACAGTCTGGTTTCTGTTCGCAAGAGATAAAAAATCACACCTAGCAGCAGTGTGGTTTCTGTTCCCAACACTTCAAATAA
The DNA here is from genome assembly GCF_021461395.2 of Schistocerca americana. Lineage (NCBI taxonomy): Eukaryota > Metazoa > Arthropoda > Insecta > Orthoptera > Acrididae > Schistocerca > Schistocerca americana. The sequence goes on along the minus strand of NC_060122.1, from coordinate 377,094,770 downwards.
GACGTAGAACACTTAACACCACTTAAACACTGCACTAAGCAGTAGACACAGAGATGACGCACCACAACCTAAGGCAGATGGGAGACTGGGGGACGGGGGGAGGGGGGGGGAGGGGGCGGGACGTGCAGAGATAAGGGTGGAAAAAATGGGGAGGAGAGGGAAAGGCAAAGGGAGGATGGGGCATAATCTGATGGAGGGAGAGGACTAAGAAAAAAAATGGCTCTGAGCACTATGGGACTTAACATCTGACGTCATCAGTCACTTAGAACTACTTAAACCTAACTAAGCTAAGGAAATTAGTCATCCATGCCCGAGGCAGGATTCGAATCTCCGACCGTAGCGGTAGCGCGGTTCCAGACTGAAGCGCCTAGAACCGCTCGGCCATAGTGGCCGGCGAGTAACAGTGTGGCGCCCAAGGCGGGGAGGATTCATAAAGGGGGGGGGGGGGGGGGGAGAGGCAAGGTGGACGCGAGAGGAAATGGGAAAGGCTTTGGAGGCGTAAGCAAAGTTTTTTTTTTCTTTGTTGTATTTCAAAGCCCCATCTGGGGCGGGCTGGCAGCAGCGTATGCGCTGCTCTTGAACAGAAAGACACTAATTGTGCAATAGAAGACATTTAAAGTAACATAAAGGAGAAAAGATGGCATACCTAGATATGAAAAGAAGGTGCATTATGGAAGAGAAAAGAAAAAAGGGGGTGCACAGAGACACTTAAACACTCTTACTGCGCTAAATATGTGAATGGAATAGAGAAAAACCGTAATAACTGGTACAGTGGGTGTAGTAGCCTCTGCCGTGCACTCCACATTGGTTTACAGAGTACGCATGTAGATGCCGATGTATCGGTCCTGTGGTAGCCCGCCTTGTCCGGTGCGCCATAGACGGCGCGCTTTTACAGCAGTATGGTCGCATCATCTGCCAGTAGTGCCGTGTGCCTATCGGTTTAACTCGTCTACCGCATTGCACTCACCATGCGTCCGTCTGCAACGTGATAGAATGCACAGAGAGAAAAAAATAACTCATTGGTAGTGTGTACCAGCTAATTCATACTATGTGGCTGTGGGACCTTACATTGTAAATATTATCGATTCCACCTTCCAAGAATTTAATTCGGTCAACATGTTTGGTCAACCATAATTACCGAATGTTCGATCACCCGTGGTCTAGGGATTGGTTAGTGATCAAAACGTCCTCGATCCGGGTTCGAACCCCGCCACTGTTTAAATTTTGTATAAAAATCATCAGGAACGGCGGCGAGGGCGGAGGTGCGACAGAGATTCCGTGAATTCTCTTGCCCTTGGCCTGGAAAATTGCCCCTAAAGTCGTAAGAATCAGCAATGGCCAACGGTATGAGGATGCAGAAGGCAATGGAAATCACTGCATTAAAGACACTAAAATATATCTGCAGGATGCACGACCTACGTATAATTGAAAAAGTGTCATCATGATCTCCCCATTGCAGACTAATCCCTCATGCAGATCTCCAGGAGGGGACTGCCAAGGGGGAGGTGACCATGAGGAAAATATCGAATAACCAACGAAAGGATATCGTTCTTGTGTCGTTGCATGGAGTGTCAGAAGCTTGAAAGTGGCAAGGAAGCTAGGAAATCTTGAAACGGAAATGCAAAGGCTCAGTCTAGATATGGTGGGGGTCGGTGAAGTGAAACATAAAGAAGGCAAAGATTTAGGTGATGGAACTCTAATAGTCATGGGGGACGATAATACAGTTGTAGGGAAAGGAATAGAGGAAAAGTGTAGAGGAAAATATCGACTTCGATTCGGAATGAGAGAGGTGAAACACTACTTGATCTCCCCAAAAAATTTCAGCTAGTAATAGCGAATACTCTGTTCAAGAATCACGAGATGAGCAGGTTTTCTTAGAAGAGGTTGGGAGATACGGAAGATTTCAGTTAGATTACGTCATGGTCTGCCAGAGATTCCGAAAGCAAATATTGAATTCTAAGGTGTACCTAGGAGCACGTATAGATTCCAATCACAATTTACTAGTGATGAAGAGTAGTCTGAAGTTTAAGAGACTAGTCGGGAGGAATCGGTGAGTAAAAATGTGGAATAAAGAATGAAGAGACATGCTTGAATTTTTCTACTGCGATAATGAAAAGCTCAACAGGCAGTGCAGTTGAAGAGGAAAGAACATCTCTAAAAAGAACTACTACAGAAGTTAGAGAGAAAACCGTAGGTACGAAGAAGGCAACTGAGAAGAAACTATGGATAACAGAAGAAATACTTTAGTTCATAGATGAAATAAGAACATACAAGAAAGTTCAGGGAATTTCAGGAATACAGAAATACAAGTCGCTGAGAAATGAACTAAGTAGGAAGCGTAGGGAGGCTAAGGGGAAATGACTGAATGTAGCATGTGAAGAATCATAAAAAGGAATGATGGTCGGAAGGACTGACTCAGCATATAGGAAAGTTAAAACAACCTTTCGTGAAATTAAAAGCAAAGATTGTAACATTAAGAGTGTAATGTGAATTACACTGTTAAATCCAGAGGAGAGAGCGGATAGGTGGAAAGAGTACGTTGAAGGCCTCTGTGAGGAGGAAGAATTGTCATGATTGAAGATGATACAGGAGGTGATATAGAAGACACAGAGGATACAGCATTAGAATTTAAGACATATGGAGGTCTTAAGACCAAATAAGGCAGGAGGAATAGATGATATTCCATCAGAATTTCGAAAAAAGTTGGAGGAAGCGGTAACAAATGTATGTTTCTTTCGATATACCATCTGACTTTTGGAAGAACATCATCCACACAATTCCGAAGATTCCAAGAGCTGGAAAGTGCGAGAATTACCGCACAATCAGCTTATCAGGTCATACATCCAACTTGCTGACAAGTATAATATACATAAGAATGGAAAGGAAAAGTGAGGATGTGTTGCATGATGAACAGTTTGGCTTTATGAAAGGTAAAGGCACGAGAGGCGCAGTTTTAAAGTTAAGTTGATAACTGAAGCAAAATTGAAGAAAAATAAAAAAAAGCGTTCGACAATGTAAAATGGTGCTAAGTGTTCGAAATTCTGAGAAAAATAGTTGTAAGCTATAGGGAAAGACGGGTAATGTACAATATGTACAAGAGCTAAGAGAGATCAATACGAGTCGAAGAGTATGAACTAAGTACTCGGTTTAAAAAGGGTCAAAGACAAAGGTGTAGTTTTTCGCCCCAACTACGAAGAATCAATGGCAAAAATAAAAGGAAGGTTCAAGAGTGGGATTAAAATTCAAGGTGAAAGAATGTCAAAGATAAGTTTCGCTGATAACATTGCTGTCTTCAGTGAAAGTGAAGAAGAATTACAGCATCTGCTGAATGAAATGAACAGTATAACGAGCACAGAATGTGGTTTGACATTAAATCGAAGAAAGACAAAAGTAATGAGAGGTAGCAGAAATGAGAACAGAGAGAAACTTATCAGGATTTGTAATCACAAAGTAGACAAACTTGAGAAATTCTGCTCCATAGGCATAAAAATCACCCATGACGGACGAAGCAAGGAAGACAAAAAAGCAGCCCAGCACAGGGAAAAAGGGCTTTCCTGGCCCAGAGAATTTGAAGGGGAAATCTCTGAAAATGTGCGTTTGGAGTACAGCATTGTGTAGTACTAAAACATGGAGTGTTGGAAACTAGGAAGAGAAGAGTAATCGAAGCATCTGAAACGTGATGCCACAGAAGAATGTTGAAAATTAGGTGGACTGATAAGGTAAGGGATAAGAGTGTTCCCCCCCAGAATCGGTGAGAAAACTTTGGAAATTTGTGGTAAGGTCTTATGGGATCAAACTGCTGAGGTCATCGGTCCGTAAGCTTACGTACTACTTAATCTAACTTACGCAAACGACAACACACACACCCATGCCCGAGGGAGGACTCGAACCTCCGATGGGGGGAGCTGCGCGAACCGTGAAAAGACGCCTCAGACCGCGGGGCTGCTCCGTGCGGCAAGCGGCAATCGGTGAGGAAAGGAATATATGGAAAACAGTAATAGGAAGAAGGGACAGGAAAGTAGGAAATCTGTTAAGACGTCATGGAATAGCTTCCGTGGTATTAGAGGGAGCCTTAGAGGGTAAAAAGTGTAGAGGAAGACAGAGATTGGAATACATCCAGGAAATAATTGAAGACCTAGGTTGCAAATACTATTCAGAGATGAAGAGATTGGCGCAGGAGAGGAATTAATTCATGCCGGGCTGCATCAAACTAGTCAGATGACTGATGATTGAAAAAAGTTTAATTTGCGGTATCTAGAAATTAAGATACATATTAAGTAGGATCTGTCAAAAAGACGTTCTGTAATTATTGGTTTCACATCATTCGTCCCTCCTCCTCTCTCTTTTTCTTGTGACTTTCTCCTGCATCGGTGCGGGGTTGCAAGGTTAATGACGGATTTATGTCGTTAATCTAAGAAGTGTCTGGATGCCTATCATATTGTCACCTCGTTACTACCGAGACAGAATATGTGACCTCGACTGTCTGTGTGTAGCGTTACTCACGTGAAAAGGAGCGTAAGTTTGCGAATTGTGTAATTGCGGCCTGACTGTGTATCAGCCCAATATTTACCCAGTGGGATACGCAAATCACCTAAAAGCCATAGTCAGCTAGTCGGCACACTGAACTGCGTTGTTAATCTGCTGGGCAGATTAAATTTTAGGCAGGCTCACCTCCCCATCCTGGAAAAAGAGCACTCCGTCTTCAGGCCACAAATGGCCCATCGGAACCATATGACCGCCGTGTCATCCTCAGCTGAGGATGCGGGTAGGAGGGGCGTGTGGTCAGCACACCGCTCTCCCGGTCGTCATTATGGTTTTCTTTGACCGGAGCCGCTGCTATTTGGTCGAGTAGCTCCTCAATTGGCACCACGAGGCTGAGTGCACCCTGAAAGATGTCAACAGCTTATGACGGCCCGGATGGTCACCCATGCAAGTGCCGATCAGCACTTAACTTCGGTGATCTGGTGGGAACTGGTGTATCCACTGCGGCAAGGCCGTTGCCCCCGTAGTGGTAGCGGCGCGTTAGTACACAGATAGCGCGTTAATACACAGATACCAATGTGAGTTCAGTAACAGGCTCGAACTAAAAACTAAACAATCATTACAGAGAAGGATTGCAAGTGTGAAAATTCATTGAAGCTGCCGTCAACATCTCCTACTCAGGTAAGCGAAATAAGGGCGGATGTTGAGTTTTCCCAGTTTTCCCAACCACTTTTGCCACTGCCAGTGACATCTAGTACTGTGTCTTTTAACTGTTCAAGTCAACCTACCCATTATAATCAACTCCCTGTCGGAACTGTAATTCCGTACATCTACCTGTCTCTTTTAGTTTTAGAACAAGTAGGCAGTAGCAAGACATTGCAACTATGGGACATATGCTGTCTCATCAGAACTATCCAAGTGCGTCTATGGCACAAGAGTGGACCCGACAGGATAAAAAGGGGTGGTGAATCTTGTGTTGAGTAGAGAGACAACAACAGCAGAATGGGTCAGCGAGAAGAGCTCCGTGACTTAGAAGGGGGGTACTCAGTAGGTATCACCTGAATAGCAAACGCATGAGGGACATTTCAATCCTTAAAAAATTACAAAAATGAGCTGTTGGTCATGTGATTGTAAAGTGGATATGCGAAATGCTACCATGTTTTTCATAGGCATAGTGTGGTCCCCATACAGCGCATAAGTAAACGGTAAATGTGGAAATATAAACTAAGTTTTACAGCAGTGTGTACTTTCATACCGTAGAGGAACATTTCAGAGACGATGACAGTACCAGCATTGACAACGTGTAAGTCCATAAAGCATTAAATGTCAAGCAATTATTTGTGGACAATAATATTCCTGAAATGGACTTGACTGCCCAGAGTCCCCTCCTAAAACCAATGGAAGACCTTTGGAATGAGGTGGAGCGTCGACTTCATTACAGATCCCAGCGTTCAACATCACTATCTTCTGTGGTTTCAGGTCTTTCCATTCCTGTCATTCCTCCACAGACATCCAGACGCCTTATTGAAAGCAGTGTTCATGCCGGCACAAAGGCGACTAATGGGTATTCGGCTTCTTCTGATCTGATAATGAATGTCTCAGACAAGTAAATTCAGCAATCAGCCAATACATCAGATACATCGGAGACAGCGAGTGAATGCCCGTCTCAAGCTGGCAAACTCTGTAATGGGAGGAACTCTTTGTGTATCTTGCCTTTTGTTAGACACCTAATTTTATGTAGAAACATAAGTACAACTTCGAAAAGCCAGAATCACTATTGCACCGCATTTATTGTGACGACCGGTTTCAGCAAACTACGTTGCCATCATCAGATCGACTGCAAAATATTTTGCTGAATCACAATAAATGCTGTACAATAGTGATTCAAATCACCCCCCCCCCCCCCCCAAACATGACAATGTCAAGCGTATATGACCATATTTTATGTTTTATAATTTGAGAAGATATGAGGGGAAGGTAGTGAGTCCTCTTGTGCTATACACTCAGAGAGTAAGTCTACAAACATACGGGTCAGAGGCCTCCAAGTGAACGGTTTCGTACCCGAAGGTAACTACAGGGCTTTGCAGATGAATGCGAAGCATACAGCAAAAGTGATGAGACACTGGACCTATGAGTAACCAACCCGCCATAATGAAGAAGCAACGTACTGGCTAGACGTGTCATCCCAGTCCATTGTCTATATGGAACTGATTTCGTTGCCTTAAAGCTCATTTCTCAGGCACACAATGTGATAACTGGGACATGGCTACACCCCTGCCCTACAATGTAAAAAAGTGTTCAGGCTGCAAACATAGTTGTAGGGATACAAAAGTTAGGAAGGGAAAAGAAAAATGGGGTTTAGTGTTCCATTGACAATGACGTACTAGAGGCAGAGTACAATTCGGATTGGATCAGGAACTTTTTCTAAAGCTGTTTCACAGCATACGTCTCAAGGTACTTAGGTTATCCACGGAAACTAGTTACCTGGATAAAAATTTGAACCTCGCTCCTATCGGATGAGTTCGGGCATTTTGTAATCATAAATGGCTATATCGAAATCTAAGTCAGCTACCTGTCATTAAAATATACTCACAGTTTCAATTTGATTTGATTTTCATTTTCTATGTACTTTCTTCGAAACTATCAAAGCTTTCGTTCGAGCAACGACATTGTTAAGGGTGTGAGGTTAAGCACGCGAATAACTATTATGGTTAGACAACTCTGTAGAGATTGTTGGTGAAGTCTGATGTAGTGACAGATAGTCCCACATTATCCTGCTCTCTGTAGGATTCAACGTGCTGTCATCACTTCAAGCGGTGAAAGTGGGGTCTGTAAGAGCCGCGTAAGAAAGAGTGAAGGGACGAGACGTCTACTTGCGAGGTGCCGCTGAGAAACAGTTTTCAAGGGTCGTTTGCGGCGACACCTTGACCACGTGACGCTCCACTGCACTGAAGCTGTCTGGAATGTTACCAGCCGCAGCTGTGACCGCAGCCTGGCGTGTTGTCGTCACGTAGGAGAAGTGCGCTGCAAGAACGGTTTTCAGTGGCCAGTTTTGTGAGTGACATAGTGTAGTGCTGCTGTTGGCTAAAGACAGTCACTGACGAAGAGAAGACTCAAAATCAGTTGTGCAAGATTCTCCAAGCTACAAAGAGTGATTCGGAATTCCTATTACAGAGATACCTAGAGGTTAAGAAATGAGAAGGAGGGATCTTTATGTACTTTAATAACTTTTTATATCCTAGATAGCAGTCAAAACTATTTTTATTGACCGTTTCATAAGTAAGAATGTCATCTTCAGATCCTTAAAAACTTTCTTGGTTGTATGTCATGTTCGACTGTGCATTCATTACTCATGCCTTGTTAACACTTAGCGTAAAATATATTGAACATCCCTCACAGGTTTTTCTAAAATAAAATTAGAAACAGATTTAACAAAAATAAAATAATACATAGCTAAAATGCGCCTTGTGGAATTTAGCAAGTGTAAATATGTGGCACTCCTCTGATGATTGTCAATTGTTAAAATTCACAACAGGTGGTAAAATGTTTTCACTATACCTTTACTATACTGTATATTGAGGATTTTAACAACTGACAGACTTCAAAGGATTACTGCAAGACATGTTAAGTTCAGCAACGTGCAGTTTAGCTCCGTATATTTTTACTTGTGACAAACCTGCATGTAATTTAATTTTTGACAGATCTTTGTGGAATGTGCAATACATTCTCCTGTAAAATGTAAACCACATTGAGTAATGAACGCACATTGGAACATGACGTTTAACGAAAAAAAAATTTGGAAGATCTGAAGATTATAGTCTTACATGTCGAAACTGGCCGATAAAAATGGTTTTGAACGCGATCTTGGCCATAAGAAAGTTTCTTTGCAGTTCTAGGTGTTGTAGAGAGGACTCACGCCAGCAATATTCGGTATTAAATCCAAGTCTGAAAATGGGCCGTTTGGGAGATAAAACCGAAAGAACGTCAAAATATACACAGCAAACGCATAAACGACCTCGTAGCTGCATGAACTACAACATACCAGGACTTCCGTTGCTCGTAGTGCCCTTGCAAAAAATGTTCACATGCACCAGGTCCAAAACTCCTGGAGTGTCGTGAATCACCTTCATTGCAGCCATCACACGGGCAAGGAGATTGCCGTGCGACTCCACAGGAGTCTCGTAAGCAATATTCTTCGTGTAACCCCACAGGAAAATGTCCAGAGGTGTTAAACTGAGCGATCGTGGTAGCAAACGTATCGGCCCACCGGGATCTATCCACATGTCCGGGAACGTTTGGTGAAGGCGCCGACAGCCGTCGCGTCAAAAGTGGGCTGGCACGCCATCATGCTGGAACCACGTCGTCCGTCGGATATGCAATGCCGCGTCCTTCAAATGCTGCACCAGTACGTCTTGCATGAAGGCCAAGCAGCTCTGACCCGTAAGACGAGGTGGTAGAATACTCGGGCCAGTCACAAGACCGTTGATATTAGGCCATTCACTAATATTGAAGCGATTGATATCCATGGTGATGTGTGGCATGTGGGTTTTCCTCGACCCAAATGTGGCTGTTACGACAGTTGAGCAAGTCTTAGTTTATGAAAAGAATAATTCGAGAAAAGTCTGGAACATCAATACAGTGGCGTAGGAAACGTACGCAGAAATCGGCATGTGGCGCAGAACCAGTTGGACCCAATGCATGCTACGGTCACAGGTTCGAATCCTGCCTCGGGCATTGATGTGTGTGATGTCCTTAGGTTAGTTAGGTTTAAGTAGTTCTAAGTTCTAGTGGACTAATGACCTCAGTCGTTAAGTCCCATAGCGCTCAGAGCCATTTGAACCATTTTTGAACCCAATGCATGTACCCTCTGCAGGTGGTATAGGTGAAGTTCCTGTTCATGGAGAGCCGGTCGGAGTGGCCGTGCGGTTCTGGGCGCTACAGTCTGGAACCGAGCGACCGCTACGGTCGCAGGTTCGAATCCCGCCTCGGGCATGGATGTGTGTGATGTCCTTAGGTTAGTTAGGTTTAATTAGTGTGGTGTCACCGCCAGACACAACACTTGCTAGGTGGTAGCCTTTAAATCGGCCGCGGTCCGGTAGTATACGTCGGACCCGCGTGTCGCCACTGTCAGTGATTGCAAACCGAGCGCCGCCACACGGGAGGTCTAGAGAGACTTACTAGCACTCGCCCCAGTTGTACAGCCGACTTTGCTAGGAAAGGTTCACTGATAAATACGCTCTCATTTGCCGAGACGATAGTTAGCATAGCCTTCAGCTTCGTCATTTGCTACGACCTAGCAAGGCGCCATTACCAGTTTGTATTGAGATTATTATTGATGTATCAACAAGAGCGATGTACACCAATTATGGATTAAAGTTAAGTGTTACATCAACTTTATTTGGTACTATTAATTCCCGTAACTGTTCCAGACCTCGCGCCAGCCTGCGTGAGCTTAAGCGCGTGCCTTTCGGCTTCACCTCATAGTGACTTGGCTGTCTTGCCAAGTCACAACAATTAGTTCTAAGTTCTAGGCGACTGATGACCTCAGAAGTTAAGTCGCATAGCGCTCAAAGCCATTTAAGCCATTTTGAACCTGTTCATGGAGAGCACGCCGGACGCTGCTCTGTGATACATCCACGGAACCTGCGATGCTGCAGTTACTTATCGACAGGTTGTAGGCGACCAGTTGGAGGACTTCTTCTTTCACGTCAACCGCGCGGTGCGTCAAGGCACGATCGCAATCAACCCTACTAGCCTTGAAGTTTCAGGTTTCTTGAAGCTGTTGTTCAAGTCTTGCAGACATGACACTTGATGAACGGACACTGTAAGGAAATCGTTCGTGATTTAGGCGTTGTGCTAATCGGCCATTTCACCCACTTCCGCTGTAGATGAGCAACATGTCGGTATACTCGGAAAACGTATACTCAGCCATTCTGTAATGCAGCGCCTTTCTCTATCACTGTTTTACATGCGGTTTAATTCATTGGGTTGTTCTATGGTGACAAGTGACTTGACGTCACACAAAATATCGCGTGATACGAGATACTAACCTCAGTCAGTATGTATTGCCTTTCATTGTTCATCTTCCAAATGACGTATTTCCGTGCATGGGTTTATCACCAAATACAGCTGCCTTGAGTCCCCTGTACAACATATATTACTTGTAAGGTGTCAGGCAAATCCAACACCTTCCATGAAAACCCTGACATGATAAGCAAATCCAGTAGTATGTCACATAGCTCCGAATAAATCGTGACATTAAATTAACCAAAGTAATAGGAGTAACGAGTGAGCAAATGGAATACCACAGACTAACACAAGAAGGCCTAAATGCATGTCATACCTTCCCACCGTGAGACAGACGCAGTTCCGAGGGGAGAAACGAGAACAGAAGCCGAGAGCAGGACCGTGTTAAGCTGGAAGGCCCTACGATAAGGGACGGACACCCACGTCTCCAGCTAACCGCTAGGACCACCCCCCAGCCCATGTTAAAAGCTAGAGCCCTCCAGAAGAACAGTATAGATCTTAAGATAACACTAAAAGGACCACACCACCTGCAAGTTTTAGCGTGAGACTTTTTCGTGTCTCTGTTATGTTGCAAACTTTAAAAACATTGCTCCACCACGAAAAGTATAACGTTTCTCATTGGATAGACAGAATTTTGTAGGCGGAGCTTAAGGTTAACATTGAGACCCTGATTGGTCAGATGAAAACACAGCCAGATAGTTTTTTTAAACCAACTTCGGTAAATTGTAGTAAGGAGAAGTTAGGAGAGGGTTGCTTCCGAGACGGCGAGGTGAGCGGAGCTGTGCTGTTCGCCGCCCCCTGACGAACACCGACAAGGTAATGAACGCACGCAATGCCGCATAACAGCGCATAAAGTTTCACTCAGAACTGCAGAAGTCTCATCTGTTACACCCCCTTTTTGCGTAATACTAGTGTCGATCGTCAATTAAAGCTCATGGTGTTCACATTTGCCACTTGAAGTAAAAATCTGAAACGCGATGATTTCTCTGTTATGTAGTTATTGAGAAGCCACATCAGCCACTGTAATTTACGACAAGTTAGATAAGTAATTAAAGATAATTGAGGGTCACTGTAGACCATTTTGATAGTTTTCTCTTTTGTGAAACTTAATTTAAACCTAGATTATAGATGTGATATGGCATAGGTCGTCCTTCGATCCATTGTAGAACTTGGAAACCCATTCAGGGAATATTCGTTCACATTTTTGTTGAACGCAGTTGGTTTTTACCATCCTGTATTAAAACATTTCCGTTTATCAATAGTGCAATTTATAAACAATGTTTTGTGAGTAGAACAAAATTTCCAAGGGTAAACTTAACTGCTTTTTCGACGTTATTTTACCAGCTAACTAAAAATAGGAAAGCCTTGAATCCCTTCCACTAAATTTAGTTAGTATTAAGATTCTTTTACAGGGAGTGCAGTGGAGCTGATGCTGAAATCATTAAGTATTTGATTATACCATCGCTAGTCTCACTGAACTCTTCTGAACTCTACATGTCATGTGTGGTCTGGCGTCTCCTTACCAGCAACAGGTCCCAGGTTCAAACTAGTCAATTCCCTAAAAAACACACTCAGAGCGTCGTTGCGCGAAAGTGGTAGGGAGACACGATATAGAACAAACAGACACCATGCAGAATGTTAGAAAATGGCGACCCTGCCAGGATGGTAAAATACCATGATTGAAAGTCGACCACATGCCTAACTAGGTCAGAAAAATATGCTGTTAAAAATTTTTCGTAATAAAAAAAATTTTTTTTTAGGGCATAAAAAGTTGAAAACAGTATCTGCAGCGATAGATAGTGAGACATTCTAGCATAATTAAGTTATGAATTTTAAAAATTGTTAGAATTAAGTTTTCTCCTCAATGCAAGCGCACAGGTGGCGGATACATCGCTGACAAGTTGGTTCTGACCCAACAAGTAAGTGAATGGATTCTCAGTGTGAACAAAACGTTTATGAAACGCGTGAGATCGTATGAGCGCATGTTGACTCGAAGTAGGGCGCGTGAATTGCTTTTAAGACAGAAAATAAGGGATTCGGAAAGATTAGCAATGGCAGATCGAGACCTTGACCGAATTGAGGTAGAGACCCAGCATGAAAATGGACAGAGAATACAGGACAGTACAACAAACGATGCTTTTATCGCGAGAAATAGGACATATTACGCACCATAACGAGGATAATGTACGTCAAGGCATAGAAAACATAAGTCAGCATACGACAGAGGAGCAGGAAAGTAGAGAGACAGTCGATGAGGATTCCAACTTGCGTCTTGAATACGTAGAACCCATAGTACAAGTAATCAGAGCTCCTTCACCACAGAGTACAAGGAATGCGAGCAGAAACGTGTCACAGCACAGTTCAATGCAATCGGTTGCGAACCAACACTTGGGCGAAAACACAGAGCGTAGGACGTCGGAAGAAAACGCAATAGGACCCACCAATCGGCAGAATTATTACAACAAATTACGGAAACCATGACAAGGCAAAATAAAGACATAGCGAACCAAATTCAAATTCAGAATGCAGAAACCACGAGACAAGTGCGTGCGATTAAAGAACAAAACAAAAAAATTCAGTTACACCTAAGTCATATTGAAGACGAGGCAGAAGAATCTCGAGAAGTGATAGGAAACTTAATAACAGGTCACAATCAATTGAGAACAGACATTGACAAGGTACAAGCGGACGAACAAACATTGGGTAATGACATTCAGGACGAGATCAAAACATTACGTAACAACACCCAGGGAGAATCATGAAACTAGAGAAACAGATAAACGAAATTACTAGAAAAGCAGCAGGTACAGGAGCGTGAAGTTGCTGAAAACAGTGTGTTACACAAACGTATCACAAAAGCAGCGCTGAAAAGATATGATAACCGCATAGTCAAAATAGAAGCGCAAACGAAGCGACGATTTCAGAAATTGCGAACAGAGTTGTCGCAAATCATTGAAGAGCGTAGTGAACAGGATCGAACAAGCACAGAGTCTGCAACCACATCCGTATCTGTAACAGCACAGGAAAAACAAGCAATTAACGAAGATATTACGCATTTGCGATTCCAATCACAGGCGGAAAGTAACATACGTGAAATCAGACAGACTGCACAGCAACAAACACGTTTCGAAATTCTTGGTGAACAAACGTCATCACAAACACATGCGGAACCACAAATGTATGTTTCAAGACAGTTTGGATCGTGCAATGAAGCAGCAAGGTTAGCCAGACAAGATACCGAACCAATACCTGACAATGGAAAGCCAGGTCGCGAAGAGTACAGTGCAATGCATTCAGCTACACGTTCACAACCGATGGAAGAAAATTGTTGCGTACCACTCCAACGATACTACGCAAGGGTAGGCGAAAGTTACAGTGGACAATATCCAATGGATCTACCACAACCGGAAAGAACGGCGGGAGAAATGATCAGAAACAAAAGTGGCGAAGAATCGCGAATTTCATGTGGAACTATGACGAAGTACGACAACGATCATTTCCTCACAGTCAGAAAATTTCAACACTTTCGAGAAGGAAGCTCATTGCATCCACGAACTTTTATTGATCAATTCCGAGTAGGAATACCAGAACACTGGACGCTAGCACACAAATTAGACTTTATATGTGCACACATGTCAGGAGCAGTCGCAGAAACCATGCAGAATGTTGCAGCGACATGCCGATCGTACGAAGACTTCAGAGAGAAGTTTCTCTCACGATATTGGTCCAGCGAAGCACAGAATTATTACAGAACCCATATTTTGAAAATTCAGGAGAGAAGAGTCCCGTGAAATATTTCGAATTAATGGCAAAGAAAAATCAATGCTTAGAAGTACCATACAGTGACGGAGAGTTGATTAAATTATGCGCGATGAAGCTACCATCGAAATACCAGCAATCATTAGTAGGTCGCGGAGGCAATGACGTCGAAGCATTTAAAGGTATTCTAAGGGAACTAGAGTTCATATTTTCGGAAGATGACGCAAGAAAAAGACGAAGCGCACGTGAAAACGAAAGCAAAAAGCGGTGGAATCCACAAGACACAGTACGAAGAAACAATAATTACGAACCATGTGATAACTTCGCACCAAGAAACGACAATAGATTTCAACAAAGAACCGGTTATGGATTTAGAAGAGAATATGGCAATAACTATAATTCACCCAGGAACGGCAACAACTATTACAGAGGGAATAACGACAACCGGAATGGGTACTGGAGAACCAATATACCGACAAATTATCAATAAAGAAACCACTATCAACAAGCTGAACAAGAAAAGAGAATACAGATAGAAGAGGTGGAGGTAAGACCACCAAACCCCGATAAACGTTCGAATTGACAGCTAAGCGCCCATGCCAAAGAGAATGATGCACCGACCCAGGACAACTGCAGCACCTTGAACAGAGAAGTAAAAATCTTATCACGAGAAGAGAAGAAGGAAGAAACATATCCGCAGGGACCAGATGAAAACGAAGACAAGAAAATAACAATATCGTGTTGGGACGAAATTAATTGGGAGAATACTGACGAGGAAGATGAATTACCAGAGGCATGCACAACGAATGTAGGAGGAAAGGACGAAGTAATGAGTATTGCAGAGCTATTTGAGATGGAAACCAGGGAAAGCGAATTCAATAAGGAAAATGCGCAGTCGACAGAAGTTGAAAATAAGTTACGAGTGGGCACACAACCCAACGTATATAATGAAGGAAGTTATGAAGCGGTAATTAGAGCATTTAGATGCGATTATGTGGAAGTAGCGACGAAGAAGGAGAAGATAGACAAGGATGAGTAAAAAGTAGAGGATGTTGAAGAAAGCGTAAATGAAGGAAGAAGTAGAGAAGAGGAAATAAAACAGAGAGAAGTAGCAGTCGAAGCTTATCCTACAGAAATTTCGAATTCACAAGGGAAATTCCTAAAAAGACTCATGTATGATTCAGTGGAGGATTCGTTGATGCAAGAAGAAGAAGAACAGAACCAACCCTGTCAAATTCAACCAATTGTGAAGGCCATGGTAAAGCATATCCCAGTCAATATTGTAACTGATAGCGGAAGTGAACTGACTGCGATCTCAGGAAATTTATTCATGCAGTGTAATGCCAATGAGGAATTGCCAGTTCTGAAAACACGTAAGATTAAAGTAAGAGGTCCTATTAGAAACAATGCTGCGGAAGTTACGAGACAAACAAGGTTAACTCTTTCGTGTCAAGGTCAAACGATCGAAGCCAACTTCGTGATTATACCTAAACTAACTGTAGATTTGATTATAAGTGCAGATTTTTTAAATGATAGACGAGCGATAATAGATATGGGGAAAGGTAGCGTAACATTCGGGAATGTCACACTTCTCTTTGAGCAAAAGCTAAAATTAGGAGAAATACCAGTTATAAAGAAAAAATTGGGAATGACGCAAGATAAAGAGGATGAAGAATTAGAATGGTATGCACGAAAGGGGGAATCGCCTCAACGCATGTTAAAAGTCCATAAAGAAATCGACGAAAAATTGCAAGAAGTTCAAGGTATTTCGGAACACAGTAAAAGAGAATTAGAGGGTATTTTACGAGATAAAGCAGAGGTATTTCTACCTAAGACTGGCAGTATCAAACACTTTCAGTACAAGTTTGAAGTAAAACTGCACAAACCATTTGGAGTGCCACCCTATACATTCCCATTAAGCTACAGGAATAAAATATTCCAGGAGATATCTAAACTGTTAGATGATGATATTATTGAATCAGCTACCTCCACATATAACAGCCCGATCCATATTGTACAAAAACGAGATGGGAGCATCAGGTTAGTGCTTGATTCCAGACAGATCAACACAATCATAATCACTGAGACAGATCGCCCAGAAAAATTAGAGGAATTGATACAAAACTTCCACGGTGCTAAGATATTTTCATCAATTGATTTACGGAGTAGCTTCTGGCAAATAGAATTGGCCCCATAATGTAGAAAATTTACAGCATTTATCGTATTCGGTAGATGTTACCAGTTTAAACGATTGCCATTTGGTTTAAACATATCATCAGCAGCGTTTATTAGGGGATTTATTACTATACTCAGTCCTGAAATTTTGCAAAAAGTTACTTGTTATGTTGATGATGTGATTATAGCAGAATCCTCTTGCGAACATCACAACGACACATTAAATCAGTTTTTACAGATCATGAAAGAGCACGGATCACAGTAAATATAACAAAATCCAAATTTGGAAGGCGAGAGGTCAAATTTCTAGGACACATAATTTCAGAGAAAGAGGTAATGCCAGACCCAGAAAAACTAACGGCAATCAAAGAATTCTGTACTCCATATAATAAGAAAACTCTCAGAGGATTTCTAGGTCTCACCGGATTCTATAAAAAATTTATTTGGATCGACTCTCTCGCAACACCAAGCCTATGTGCATTGACTGGAAAAAACGCACCATGGGTATGGGATCAACAAGCCAATGAAGAATTTTTAAAAGTGAAAAACGCACTAACAACAGCACCGATTTTAGCACATCCTGATCTAACACAAAATTTTAGTATGGCCACTGATAGCGCGAAAACAGGTTTAGGAGTTATTTTGTTCCAAGAATACGAACAGGCAGGGCTAAGATCATATAGAACAATTGCATTTGCCAGTCGGGTACTCACAAAAAGCGAGAAAAACTATTCAGTCACGGAGCTGGAAGCATTGGCCATTGTATGGGGCTTCCAACGTTTTCGATACTTCCTATTCGGAAGAAAAACAAAAGTATACACTGAGCACAAAGCATTAGAATTTCTGTTATCCGCCAAACTAACTCATGGGAGGTTAGCCATATGGATGTTAATACTACAAGAATTTGACTTCACTATTACACACATACCAGGACCAGCGAATGTATTAGCAGATGCTTTATCACGATGTCCACAGGGTGCATCCAATAACATAGGTTTGGAAGCAGCAGAAGACCAGTTTACAATGTACTATATGAAACAAGTACCTTTCGAAAACTACATTACGACACTATTGAAAAACATAGGCAAAGAACAGGACAAAGATCCCGAAATACTAGGAATCAAACACAAGTGGAGAAGTAAGGATTTTCCAGACATTCGACAGCACTATCTCGTAAAAACAATGTTTTATTTTTTAGACGAAATGTTGCAACGAATGAATGGTTAATTTATATCCCAGATGAACTAATTAATAAGTACATATGGTATACGAATTTAAATAATGGCCACTGTGGACCAAAGAAATGCTTTTTAAAAATAAAACAAACAAGCCATTTTCCTAATACAGAAAGACGAATTAGAACAGTATTAGTCAAATGCAAAAATTGTATGAGGGCTAAACACGTCACTTTCCAAACGAAACCACCTATGTTTCCAATAATCCCTAAAAGATTAAAACAAATAGCTGCAACAGATTTGATGGGGCCCCTCCCACGCACAAAAATGGATATATTTTCATATTTGTCGTTTTGGAACTTACTTCTAAATATGTTACCTTGACACCATTAAAACGGGCAACAGGTCTTACTATAAGTAAAGCATTTAGACAAGATTTTCTCAGACAAGTAGGTTGAGTGGAACGAATAATTTCGGACAATGGCCCACAATAAAAATCAGTGCAATGGCAGAACACGTTAAAACAACACAAAATAAAACCCATCTACATATCTAAGTACAAACCTAGCGTAAATCCAGCAGAACGATCTATGAAGGACATAGGAACTTTATGCCGATTATATGCAGGCAAAAGACAGAACACTTGGGATATATACCTTAAAGATTTTCAAGAAGTAATAAATGAAATGCCGCATAGCACTACTACTACCTCCAGTTACTTAAAAATATTGAACCACCAAACATAATCAGAGAAAATGTCAGATTTCCTATTGTACCACGTAGACAGCACAAACAAGTCATAGCAACAGCACTCTCCAACATCAGAAAGGCAGCCATTAAAAGAAAAGAAAGAGGAGATAGAACAGCAATTAAAAGAACATTCTCAGTAGGCCAGAAAGTATCTGTAAAAACACACTATCTCTCCAGCAAACAGAAACACAAAATACGTAAGTTTTATGCTGCATACAAAGGACCTGTCATAATTAGCCGAATTGCTCATGATAATGCTGTGGAACTAATGAACTCAAAAACAGGCAAATCCTTAGGACTTCACCATGTGAGCCATATCAAAAAGTTTGAAGATTAATTTTATTACTGGTAAATAATCAGCACAATATTTCAAGATTATGTTTCAGATAAGATCGTCAGGAGAAAGAAGAATGAAGAGAGAGGAAGGTGGGAAAAAGAAAGTAGTTTCAATAAAAACAAAAACAAAAATAACATCAATAGCAGCACAGATTAAGGTGAAGGGATAAATCGTAGATAGTCTAGCGGCATGAAATACTAAAATGCTATACACCACGACACTAAACAAAAATAAAAAACGAATTTGAGGATTCTTGTAGACGTTAAGACTCAAAATATCTTAGAATTGTAACATGGAAAGGGCGCCGAAATTTGTAAAGCTTTTAAGAAGGCGTAAAACAATGTAGGTACTAGATGTATGTTACATGATCATAAGTAAAACTTTTTGTAAGAACCATTGTAAAAACTCCAGCAAGGACGAGATGCAACGACCCACAAGTTGCAACGCGAGAAGTATCAAGAAAGGATAGTACGTAATTGGCAAGACACGATTCCTACAAGGCAAAAGCGTCGAGAGAAGGGAAAGGACAGCGAGACCAACAGAAGGCCCTTGTAGCCAAAGTGGGCAGTAAACAAATCTGCTGCCAAGCTGAACCACAGGGTGGCGGAACCCTGCTCGGACAGAACACGGAACCACACAGTGGCGGAACCCTGCAGAGACACGAGAGGACACCGAACGCCAGAAGGGTCTCCAAACGCCCTGACTCAGTGGAGCGAGCAAAAAACTGCCCGACGAGAAGATCGGTTGGGCAAGCCACCACTGACAAAAAAAATATGTGTAAAAGTCATGCTACTGCTATTAAACACCACGCTGATGCACGAAACTGAAGAAAACTTTCACAAAGTAAAAATGACACGCCCAAACAATTTATCAAACTGTTACTAAGAGGAGAACTTCAAAGCGACTAGTTATCAATAAATATTTCCATATCCTGCCGAGAGAAGAACCAAGAAACAAGTAAGAAGCAGAGAAAAAGCAGGAAGAACAGAAGTTGAAGATTCGCAAGATTGAGACCAAGAAAGAAGATGGGTGAAGAATAGACGACATACCTTCCCAAATCCCTATCCTACTGTAGACTAGTCGTCTGCAAAGTATTACAACGAAAAACGACCGCTTTTAGCGACACATAACGATGACTTTCACGCATACAAAGCCAGTAAACCACGAAATTCTGCACTCACAGCTCCATTCCATTATGGGACCTCCACAACAACAACACACACTTGCAAAGTCAACAAGGAATGACTAACGAAGCTGTACATCAAATATATGCCCACATCCAGCTCGTCCAAGTCCATCACCTTCGTGCAAAAAACATTCGCCAACCTCATGCTTAAACATTCATAGGATTGTGTGAATGTGTGAAATCAAATTATGTAATGTAAGAATTGTGCAAAAGAAACGTGTGGAAAACTAAATAAATTAAGCACACCAGACAGCTAATAGACTACAAAATAACAGTCATTGACTATGGACTTAAGCAAAAAAATAGACTATCGATAAAAATAAGTCATTAGTTCTGAAATGGACAGTATATAAAGAACAAAAGTAAGGCATAATAAACACTGAAACTATATGCCACTTATTTTCTCATCACAAAAATAAAAGAATAACTATATTTTACTTATTTTCTCCTTATAAAAACAAACAATAAAAAATTATCTTGTTGGATGTTTTCCCTTTTTTAACATATGCACCATTTGTTAGGATAATATCACAATACTTGTGGATGTATATTTCTTTGTCAAAGCAATTCTTGGAAATAATTCTTATTTGTTAATGTAACAATGCTGAAATGAGTGTCTAGAAACAAAAACATTTTACTTGTACATGATATTTAGAAAATGTGTTAGGAATAGATTTTACTTGTTACTACATTTATAAAAACAAACTTTCAAAGAAAATCGATGTGAAAGACTCCTCACTTTCGATAAAAAAACTTCTTAAAAAACAAACTTCACAATTAAATAAAGAAAGAAAATAATAAAAAAATAATAATTATAATAGAATAAAAATATTCTTCCCTTGTCAATATAAACATATTTTTGATAATAATGTGGAAGAATATGAAAATATAATTTAGCAATACAAACTAGCATAGAACAAAATAACGTGGCTGAACAGAACGCAAAAAAATTTAGATAATGGAATAATTTTTGACTGACTTAGACAACAATTCAGTCATTGCCAAACTTCAGTGCAAAAATTAAGTTCAAAGGGTGGTGATATGTAAGGTGTCAGGCAAATCCAACACCTTCCATGAAAACCCTGACATGATAAGCAAATCCAGTAGTATGTCACGTAGCTCCGAATAAATCGTGACATTAAATTAACCAAAGTAACAGGAGTAACGAGTGAGCAAATGGAATACCACAGACTAACACAAGAAGGCCTAAATGTATGTCACACCTTCCCACCGTGAGACACATGCAGTTCCAAGAGCAGAAACGGGAACAGAAGCCAAGAGCAGGATCGTGTTAAGCTGGAAGGCCCTACGATAAGGGACGGACACCCACGTTGCCAGCTAACCGCTAGGACCACCCCAAGCCCATGTTAAAAGCTAGAGCCCTCCAGAAGAACAGTATAGATCTTACAATAACACAAAAAGGGCTACCCCAGCCGCAAGTTTTAGCGTGAGACATTTTCGGGTCTCTGTTATGTCAGGACCACCTTCCAGCCCATGTTAAAAGGTAGAGCTCCCCAGAAGAACAGTATAGATCTTACAATAACACTAAAAGGACCACACCAGCTGCAAGTTTTAGCGTGAGACTTTTTCGTGTCTCTGTTATGTTGCAAACTTTAAAAACATTGCCCCACCATGAAAAGTATAACGTTTCTCATTGGATAGACAGAATTTTCGTAGGTGGAGCGTAAGGTTAACATTGAGACCCTGATTGGTCAGATGAAAACACAGCCAGATAGTTTTTTTAAACCAACTTCGGTAAATTGTAGTAAGGAGAAGTTAGGAGAGGGTTGCTTCCGAGACGGCAAGGTGAGCAGAGCTGTGCTGCCCGCCGCCCCCTGACGAACACCGACAAGGTAATGAACGCACGCAATGCCGCATAACACTGCATAAAGTTTTACTCAGAACTGCAGAAGTCTCATCTGTTACACCCCCTTTTTGCGTAATACTAGTGTCGATCGTCAATTAAAGCTCATGGTGTTCACATTTGCCACTTGAAGTACAAATCTGAAACACGATGATTTCTCTGTTATGTAGTTATTGAGAAGCCACATCAGCCACTGTAATTTACGACAAGTTAGATAAGTAATTAAAGATAATTGAGGGTCACTGTAGACCATTTTGATAGTTTTCTCTTTTGTGAAACTTAATTTAAACCTAGATTATAGATGTGATATGGCATAGGTCGTCCTTCGATCCATTGTAGAACTTGGAAACCCATTCAGGGAATATTCGTTCACATTTTTGTTGAACGCAGTTGGTTTTTACCATCCTGTATTAAAACATTTCCGTTTATCAATAGTGCAATTTATAAACAATGTTTTGTGAGTAGAACAAAATTTCCAAGGGTAAACTTAACTGCTTTTTCGACGTTATTTTACCAGCTAACTAAAAATAGGAAAGCCTTGAACCCCTTCCACTAAATTTAGTTAGTATTAAGATTCTTTTACAGGGAGTGCAGTGGAGCTGATGCTGAAATCATTAAGTATTTGGTTATACCATCGCTAGTCTCACTGAACTCTTCTGAACTCTACATGTCATGTGTGGTCTGGCGTCTCCTTACCAGCAACAGGTCCCAGGTTCAAACTAGTCAATTCCATAAAAAACACACTCAGAGCGTCGTTGCGTGAAAGTGGTAGGGAGACACGATATAGAACAAACAGACACCGCGCAGAATGTTAGATGCTGTCTTATAGAAATTCGGAATTACCCAGTATACAGGGTGTTCCATTGATCGTGACCGGGCCAAATATCTACAAAGAACGAAACTTGTCTAGCTTGAGGGGGAAATCAGATGGCGCTATGGTTGGTCCACTACATGGCGCTGCCGTAGGTCAAACGGATATCAACTGCGTTTTTTTAAATAGGAGCCCCCATTTTTATTACTTATTCGTGTAGTACGTAAAGAAATATGAATGTTTTAGTTGCACCATTTTTTTCGCATTGTGATAGATGTCACTGCAATAGTTACAAACATATCACTCGCAATTTTAAACGAACACTTGGTAACAGTTAGGTTTTTTAAATTAAAATACAGAACGTAGGTACGTTTGAACATTTTATTTCAGTTGTTCCAATGTGATACATCAGGGATTCGCAACATACGTGCTCGTGGAGCAAGGTGTGAGCAGCAAGGCGCGAGCATGGAGCAGCGCGAGCACGCTACCCCCACTACCGGACCAGAGAGGAGAGTGGGGAGAGTTCCGTGGGGCACGCAACAGCTGCCGCCAGTCAATGTAAATCCGCGACCACCTGTAGGGATATCACTCACGAATTATTAGTGCGCCAAGTGAAACAAATAAAGGAGAATGTACACGTGCCACATAATTTTATTAGCTTAGTCTATGCCTCTGATATGTATTAATTTGTGAACTGTTACACAATAAAAGGTGTCACTGAAGTGTGGGATTCTCGGTTATCTTGTACTTTTTGGCCTTTACAATTGCTTCTATGTTCAGAGTAATTGTTCTTGTGCATTGTAGGCACAGCGTGCAGTTTAAATTTCGATCAGACAATGCGTTTCTCAGGCGTGTCTTGTTACATTTCATTGTAGAGAACAGTTGTTCACAAACATACGTGGAACCGAACATTGATATTATTGTAGCCGCCAGTTTGTGCAAACGAGGAAATCTATCCTGAGGGAAGTGTCTGTAGAAATGCAAAATGTTTTTTTTGTTCTGAAATTTGTCTCTGTATTCTCTGTCACACTGCAGGTCAATAATTTCTAGTTGCAGCTCAGGACGAATCTCTTCAATATTCGCTGAATATGGAGAGGAGAACAGATCAAAATCACTGTCTAGTGCTGTCAGGTCTTGAAAGCGTTGATCAAATTCTTCCTTAAGGTCAACTAAACTATGTGAATAACGTTCACAGTCTTTGTGAACACCTTGCGTGGATGATAATTTAGGAAAATGAGCTAGATTTCCTGTTTCCAGCTGACTCACCCAAAGTGTCAATTTCATTTTAAAAGGTCGTATTCGATCTATGAAATGAGTAATTAGCAGATCTTTACCTTGTAGTGAAATGTTCAAAGCATTCAGATGGCTGCTTAAATCTGCTAAGAACGCGAGATCACATTTCCATGAAGGCTCTTTCAATTCAGGAACACACATGTTATTTATTTCCATGAATATATTTATCTCATCTAATAGGCAAAATAATCGATTTAATATTTCGCCACGACTAAGCCAGCGGACCTCGCTGTAATAAGGCAGGCTACCATACTGGCTTTCTACATACTCAAGAAAGCTTTTAAATTGCCTGTGTTGTAGCCCATGCTTCCTTATATAATTGCTTGTACGAACAACAACACTCATCACATTTTTTAGAGTGATACTCTTTGCACATAGGTTTTCCTGGTGGATCACACAGTGAACGCCCCTTATTTCATTCGGCACGGTCAGTTTTTGCATTTTCTCCGTCAACAGCGCAACGAAACCTGATTTTTTCCCTGTCATCGCTGGCTCACCGTCTGTAGACACTGAAACCAAAGAATTCCACGACAATCCTATATTTTCAACACTTTCTTCAACTCTGCTTAAAATATCACCTCCGGTTGTAGTGTTCTTCATGGCTACTACATCGAGGAGATCCTTCCTCACCTCAAGATCTCTATTAACACCTCTAATAAATGTGGCAAGCTGCGCTGTTCCAGTGATATCAACACTTTCGTCCAGAGCTAGAGAATACGCCATAAAGTCTTTACAGATATTTGAAAGCTGGCTCTGGACGTCGTCTGCCATGTCCTGTATGCGACGCATAATGGTCGCGTTAGATAATGGCACAATCCGAAACTGTTCAACTTGAGATGGACACAAATGTTCCGCTGCAACTACCAAACATTCTTTTATTAAATCGCCATCAGTGAAGGGGCGCAGGGATTTTGCTAAAAGCAAAGCAATTTTGTAACTCACTCTGAGACCTACCTCAGTTGATTTTTCTTCGTCGTCCAGATCTTCTTCGGATGGCTTCCTTTTAAGTTTAATAACTTCCTGTGCACGATCTGGTCCATCACAGTTTCCACTTCCGTAGTCTTTCACGTGGTACGACATATAATGTCACTGCAAATCAAATTTCCTAAAAGAATTCAGCGTTTTGTGACATACTAAACATTTTGCAACACCATCTTTTTCTGTAAACGGATATAATTCCTCCCAATGGGGGTTGAACTGCGAAAGCATGGTTGGGGTTTCACAACGGCGACTTGACATGATTCTTAACCAGAGAAGTGACTGTTAGAGCTGATCGTAGTACTTTAAATGTTACACAGTCGGCGCGAATTCAATAGTCACGCTCCGGCCCTATTCAAACGTGCGCGCGCATTTCCCCTCCCTCCCTGCTCCACGACCTTGCCTGCTCGCGAGCACATGCCTGAGCAGACGCGAGTACTCGCGCTCAAAACCGGCCAGTTGTTAAGCCCTGTGATACATGTACCTTTGCAAACTTATCATTTCTGAGAACGCATGCCTTTACAGCGTGATTACCTGTAAATACCACATTATGCAATGATGTCCGTCAACCTCAATGCATTTGGCAATATGTGTAACGACATTCCTCTCAACAGCGAGTAGTTCGCCTTCTGTAATGTTCTCACATGCATTGACAATGCGCTGACGCACGTTGACAGGCGTTGTCGCTGGATCACGATAGCAAATATCCTTCAACTTTCCCCATAGAAAGAAATCCGGGGACATCAGATCCGGTGTACGTGTGGGCCATGGTACGCTGCTTCGACGACCAATCCACCTCTCATGAAATATGCTATTCAATACCGCTTCAACCGCACGCGAGCTATGTGCCGGACATTCATCATGTTGGAAGTACATAGCCATTCTGTCATACACTGAAACATCTTGTAGCAACACCGGTAGAACATTACGTAGGAAATCAGCATACATTGCACCATTTAGATTTCCATCGATGAAATGGGGGCCAATTATCCTTCCTCCCATAATGCCGCACCATACATTAACCCGCCAAGCTCGCTGATGTTCCACTTGTCGCAGCCATCGTGTATTTTCCGTTGCCCGATAGTGCATATTATGCCGGTTTACGTTACCGCTGTTGGTGAATGACGCTTCGTCGCTAAATAGAACACTGATGTGCGGATTAGCCGCGACTGCAGCTGAAACACCTACTTGAGCATCATCATTTGTTGCAGGTCGTGGCTGGCGTTTTACACGTGGCTGAACACTTCCTGTTTCCTTAAATAACGTAACTATCCGGCGAACGGTCCAGACACTTGTCTGATGTCGTGCAGGATACCGAGCAGCATACATAGCACACGCCCGTAGGGCATTTTGATCACAATAGTCATACATCAACACGATATCGACCTTTTCCACAATTAGTAAACGGTCCGTTTTAATACGGCTAATATATCAGGAAGCAAATACCGTCCGCACTGGCAGAATGTTACGTGATAGCACCTCCTTATACGTTTGTAACTATTACAGTGCCATCTATCACAAAGCGAAAAAATGGTCCAACTAAAACATTCATATTTCCTTACGTACTACACGAATAAGTAATAAAAATGGGTGTTCCTATTTAAAACAACGCAGTTGATATCCGTTTGACCTATGGCAGCGCCATCTAGTGGGCCAACCACAGCGCCATCTGGTTTGCCCCTTCAAGCTAGCCGACCGCGGTGGTCTCGCGGTTCTAGGCGCTCAGTCCGGAACCGCGCGATTGCTACGGTCGCAGGTTCGAATCCTGCTTCGGACATGGATGTGTGTGATGTCCTTAGGTTAGTTAGGTTTAAGTAGTTCTAAGTTCTAGGGGACTGATGATCACAGATGTTAAGTCCCATAGTGCTCAGGGCCATTTGAACCAACCTTCAAGATAGACGAGTTTCGTTCTTTGTAGTTTTTCCGTTTCATGCTTATTTCGTGAGATATTTGGCCCGGTCACTATCAATGGACCACCCTGTATACAGAGCAAACATTCACAGTGCCAGGAAAAATAATAAATTAAACCACTATCTTAAGACCTCGACAGTTATTGCGGCATGTGCTTACAGTCCTGACCTACACGTTAGCTGGGTGTTTTTAAAATAATACCGAAAACCATTACAGAAGTTGCTCATAAGAAGAAACTGAAGGCAGTAATCCGTTTCCATAAATGTTATTTAGTAACGTTATAATTTTTAAAAACAAGAGGAACACTGTAACTTGGTCACTTTTACATTACATTAGCCATAGTCCGTAGAGCCCGTAAAAAGACTTCGCTCACAGGACTTTTTCAACGAGTCAAATAACTCAGAAGCTGGACAGTAGCTGGCTGGTGGTGTTTAGTGTGGTTAGCTGAGCCACGACTTTGCATTACAGTGACATGACTTCATAATAAAAAAGACTATTGCGTTATAGTTCTAACCCAATTATTACCTAAAAGATAAGACTTAATAGGTACGTACCGTTTAATCTATTCTGGCAGTCTGCTAAAAACATGTGCAGCCATGAGTCTTTTTTTTTTTTGGTCTAGTGATTCACGGTTTCACAACACACAACATAGGTTGCTGAGTGGAAGTTATTGTGTGTTGTGGAAGCTGGAAGGGTCATTCAGCTGCCCCTACTGATACTGCTTTATACAATCCGCAATATTATATATTATGTCCACCCTTTAAAAACAGCTTGTGAGATTTTGACATTCTCTTGCTCGCTTCGAGCAAGCTATTTTTCCCACAGAAAGAAATTAACTTGACCTTTTTTGTAGGAAACTTAGTGTAGTTAAATTTTATACCGTGATATGTTCCTCTGGAGAGGATAAACGCGTAAAAGTAAGCTTCAACCCTCACTCCCACACTCAGCCTCCATCGGTGAGGATTTTTGGTATGTTGCTCATGCCACACCCTCGCACAACTCTAAAAAAATTTTGCTACTGCATGAATTATTTCCCACAGTAGAACATTCTCGGTTTTCCTTAACTGGCCTTATTACGCCACCGCCTTCATCAAGCACTTACACATCGTAAAGTTGATGTTGCGTAAATTTGACCTAACAGTTTCGTGATTTTTAACTGGCTAAAATAAACAACTACGTCATTGTATTCGTCAGGCCTTCTCACTACGAAATTTCTGTGCTCGTAATGGTTAAGTTTGCATCGAAGTACCAGTGTGATTAGTTTTAGCGTAACGTTTACGAAAGTCATTTTTCTTTCATTACCCTTATGGGCACGTTTAAATTAATAATATTAACGAATTAGCTGACTATGCAGGTGGCATGATATCCCTCTCAGTAGAGACCAAAGAAGGTCGAATATCGGGAATAGTTGGTGCGGTCTAAAATTTTTGTATAGTCGTAGCAGGGAGTGCAATGAGCAAGATACTAGAAATCCTGACAAGTGGAGACTGAGTGTGGGAATGGTGTTTGGAACTCACATTTGCGTCTTTCTCTTGAATAAATCGAAAAGTGCGGCCTCTAGTGAAAATGTATATTAAAACAAAATTTAACTACATTAACTTGCCTGCAAAAAAGATCCTGTTCATTTTATCTATAGGACAAACAGTTCGCGCATTCCGAGCGAAAGAATATGAAATCAAATGAAATCCTTGCGCGTGGTTTTTAGAGGTCAGATATAACGTTGCAGGCTGCATAAAACGTTCTCAGTAGTGGCAGCTGCATCACTCGGCATTTAAGAACCACACTATTTTATTAACGAATACCTTTTGTGCTGCATCACAATTAACAAAAATCAAAATGAGCCAATGGTAAAAATCATGATCATAAAGCAATCATAGATAATTATAAAAACTGTCACTGGTTCACTTCTAATACACTTCTCAGATCAATATAGCAAGGTCCTCTGTAACCGAACAAACGGCCAGTACCTAAAATTCAATTAACGGTGTAACTAAATTACGCTTCAAACATGCGTTACACAAACTCAATAGAGTAACCGAGCATTTCTCGAAAAGCTCTAAAAGGGGAAGAGATGGAAGCAACGTGTTCGGTACTCGTGAGTTAAGATACATAACAGTGTCGAGTGTATGACAATACCTCGACTAACAGTTAATTAGTTCAAAAATTATCCCGTCGCGCACTCAAAGTATGATCTTCTTACTGCGCAACTAAAAGGCCTTTAATGTGGCAGGTATTGCTACATCAATTGATTACAGTCACTGAAGAAAGTGAACAATAATATCACTTATCTTGTATTTGCAATCCAACGAAGATCTCGCTCTGGCATTGGCTCGTAATTAAAAATGTTGTCTAGGTAGCATGACTGTCGCTGTTGGTGCGAAAGGCACTCGGATGTTAATTACGCCGACTTGAAGAACTTACGAAGACAATCTTTCAGGATTAATTTGATGATTTGTGTTTTTCATTGCAATGTGTTTCATACTTTTTTAAACAATGGTCACTTGAAAATAATTCTTGACAATCGCTTTTCACAAAAATTCACATTTATTAAACTTTTTATACTTTCGCATGTTCAAAACATTACTTCATCATACAATTTCGCAGCCGTTATTGCTCTTAATGAAACTCACAACATTTTTCATTGTCCACAACTCAGACTCATCTCTTCATTTCCAACACAAAGACAAGACTTTTCATATTCAACACAGAAACTTGACTACTCTGTACGCTTTCGCGCCAAAAGTCACAGACCAGCATCAAAGACAACAATAAGTACAAAGATATTCACACTAGATATTATACCGATTTCAACATCTCAAAATATCGACGTACATACATATAAAAATGAAACCAAATTTGAATAGAGTAAAAAATATGAGATATTCATTAAACTACGGTATCGAAAACTAGGGTTGGCGGGTAGTAATGGTTTCGCAAATAAAGTACCATTACAAGTGGTACATTCAGAAAATTCACTGTCTGAACACAAAGCAGTTTCACCTGGGGAGTATGGCGTGCGGTACACACAGTCACTGTCTGTGCCTTCCATGTACCAGTGCATCGGCCCGCCAGACCTTCGCGCTGTCAGCGCCACTGGTTGTTTCCTCCCCACTCAGCTGCCATACGCGAATCGTCTTCTTCGACCGTTGGCCGGAGGTCTCAGCGGATTGCGCTCCTCCCCGCCGGGCCGGCTATGGTCGTCTCAGTCGTTCAGTTCACCGACACCGGTAGCACTAGCAACGGGATGCTACGACCCCGTGCTCTCTCGTCGTAGCGAGAATTCTCTCCCACTTTGGCCCCACCTTCTGAGCTGGTCGCGACATCTCGGCACAATTTCCCACACTGAAATGCTCGCCTCCTCCTTTCTTGTCTTAAGTGGAAGGATATCTTACTGTAACGAAGAATATGTAATATTTCTGCTTTATACTTCTATACAGGCTGGTCCATTCATCGTGACCGGGCCAGACATCTCACGGAAAAAGCGTCAAACGAAGAAACTACAGATGCGGAAACTTGTCTAGCTTGAAGGGGGAAACCCGATGGCGCTATGGCTGGCCCGCTAGATGGCGCTGCCATAGGTCAGACGGATATCAACTACGTTTTTTTAAATAGGAACCCCCATTTTTTATTATTTTCGAATTGTGATAGATGGCGCTGTAATAGTCACAAACATATGGCTCACAACAGGTAGGTTTTTTAAATTAAATACAGAACGTAGGTACGTTTCAACATTTTATTTCGGTTGTTCTAATGTGATACATGTACCTTTGTGAACTTATCATTTCTGAGAACGCATGCTGTTACAGCGTGATTACCTGTAAATACTATATTAATGCAATAAATGCTCAAAATGATGTCCGTCAACCTCAATGCATTTGGCAATACGTGAAACGACATTCCTCTCAACAGCGAGTAGTTCGCCTTCCGTAATGTTCGCGCATGCATTGACAATGCGCTGACGCATGTTGTCAGGCGTTGTCGATGGATCACGATGGCTAATATCCTTCAACTTTCCCCACAGAAAGAAATCCGGGGACGTCAGATCCGGTGAACGTGCGGGCCACGGTATGGTGCTTCGACGACCAATCAACCTGATACGAAATATATTCAGTATCGCTTCAATCGATTGGAAGTACATCGCCATTCTGTCATGCAGTGAAACATCTTGTAGTAACATCGGTAGAACATTACGTAGTAAATCACCATTTTATTGCCATCGATAAAATGGGGGCCAATTATCCTTCCTCCCATAATGCCCCACCATACGTTAACCGCCAAGGTCGCTGATGTTACACTTGTCCCAGCCACTGTGGATTTTCCGTTGCCCAATAGTGGATATTATGCCGGTTTACGTTACCGCTGTTGGTGAATGACGCTTCGTCGCTAAATAGAACGCCTACAAAAAATCTGTCATCGTCCCGTAATTTCTCTTGTGTCCAGTGGCAGAACTGTACGCGACGTTCAAAGTCGTCGCCATGCAATTCCTGGTGCATAGAAATATGGTATGGGTCCAGTCGATGTCGATGTACCATTCTCAACACCGACTTTTTCGAAGTTCCCGATTCTCGCGCAATTTGTCTGCTACAGTTGTGCGGATTAGCCGCGACAGCAGCGTAAACACCTACTTGTTCATCATCATTTGTTTCAGGTCGTGGATGACGTTTAACATGTGGCTGAACACTTCCTGTTTCCTTAAATAACGTAACTATCCAGCGAACGGTCCAGACACTTGGATCATGTCGTCCAGGATACCGAGCAGCATACATAGCACATGCCCGTTGGGCATTTTGATCACAATAGCCATACATCAACACGATATAGACCTTTTCCGCAATTGGTAAAAGGTCCATTTTAACACGGGTAATGTATCACGAAGCAAATACCGTCCACACTGGCGGAATGTTACGTGATACCACGTACTTACACGTTTGTGACTATTACAGCGCCAGCTGTCACAAAGCGAAAAAAGTGGTCCAACTAAAACATTGATATTTCTTTAGGTACTACACGAATATGTAATAAAAATGGGGGTTCCTACTTAAAAAACGCAATTGATAGCCTTTTGACCTATGGCAGCGCCATCTAGACGAGTTTCGTTCTTTGTAGTTTTTTCGTCGATACTTATTTCGTGAGATATTTGGCCCGGTCACTATCAATGGATCACCCTGTATGCATTTATTCTACACGTCAAGTACTGGTGTACAAGAAATTTACAAAAACTCTAGCAATGGGGGGACATTCTGTAACCTATGCATGCTTGAGCTGGGTAATATGATTTCGACACTCCCTTTCTGTTGCATTTACCTTTAAAAGAAAAGTGACTAGAGTTACAATTTTAAGAACTTGGTAAATGCCCCCAAAACTGTGGTAAGAGCTTCTCCAACAGCTTCTCTCCGGCCTTATTTACCCTGTTCAATTCTTCATGTAACTCTACCTTAAGTCTGTTAGGGGCTTTTTCATTATTATGAATCGAGAGGGTGTAGTAACTCCACGAATGTCAACTGCTCAGCTGGAGGAGCTGGATCAGTTGACGTTTGTGGAGTTACAACAGCCACTACATTCACCGTCAGCGCCGATCATCATGTTACGAGGGTCTGATGATGATCAAAAACTGTCCGAAACTGGTTATCATCAATGGTCGAGACTGTGTCCATTTTTAAAGTACTTTTGGCAGACCGCTGTTCTCCACGAGAAATGTTTGCAAAAATTAGTGAACACAGGAAATGGTGGTTGACTTCATCGTGTGCTAGAGGGAACAAAAATTCCTGAAGAATCAGTCTCCGAAGGAAAGTATCGAAACCTAAAAAAAAAAAAAAATCCACCTGTGAAGAATTACTGAGCATTCACACAACACAATTTTGTAGACCTATGTGCGATCAGTCATTAAGTTTACAACATCAGAATGAGCACTGATGGATAAATTATGTCAGTCCTTTTGTTATTAATCTGAAAACACACTGGGTTGTAGAACTTTTTCGAAACTGCCTAATTGTCTGTTATAGCGACACATAAGTTTCAAATTTGGCTCAAAGGTGCCTAAAGCCTTCCTCTGTTATGGTACTAAAGCGTGACGTCCTGCTAGGTTACCTTCGGTCTCAACGAAGCGTCAAACAGCGAGGTGGCGATGTATGCTAAAAAAAAAGGTCAGACCTCAGAAGTTCATGTGACGTGTAAAATGGGTTGATGATGCTCCATTGTCAGCAAATTTCACCACAGTTCTTCCCAACGTCGTGGACTGTCACACTTTGGGAAGGTCGTCACATCCAGTGTTATTCTCGTTACACCACTTATTTTGACGCCTCTATTAATGGAGGACAGAACCGCGACGCCCAGCGTTGATAAGGCGGGTTTTCTTCTGAGTAACTGAGGAAAACATTTTAGATCCACAGTCACTGAGAACCGACACGGAAAGGCCTCAGGGGGTGGTATAAGGGGCGTCAAAAAAACCATTCCTTTCCTTGGGATGTTGATCCCCACAAATTTCGCGATCGAAAGTGACAGTTTTCAGTGCGATGAGCAATAGGAAGACGTTCCCAATAATCTTTGATACTGCTAACATCTCTGTGACGCTTTAACCCTTCTCTAAAGACATTGTGGGCTAGGAGCCAAACCGAACGTGATCTCAACCCCCCAGAGTGCTCCGGTTACAGATTTGTAGCACTAGGGACCTTAAGCATTCGACGAAACTTGAACCTGAGCCGAAGAGCAAATGATTCTTATATTTCTTCAGTGATTCTGTTTCATGATCTCCTTTGGCATGATTACTAAAGGGTGTGACATCGACACGTGCGTTACCAGAACAGAAAAGGGTCCCTATTAGGCCCCTAGTTTTGCAGTAACATCGGTAGCAATCCCCCCACATTATTGAGAATTTTGAAAACGTACCTTCACCGAGAAAACTTTCGAAGTAGTGCCA
This sequence comes from Schistocerca americana, assembly GCF_021461395.2. Lineage (NCBI taxonomy): Eukaryota > Metazoa > Arthropoda > Insecta > Orthoptera > Acrididae > Schistocerca > Schistocerca americana. The sequence continues at coordinate 377,061,106 of NC_060122.1, read as the reverse complement.
GGCACCTGCAGGAAGGCAACTGGCAATGGAAGTGTATGTAGTAGTTTGTCCCTGCAGTGAATCAAATAAGAAACAAAAAGATCCCAGGAGAGGACAAAAAGCAAAGTTCTGTAACGAGGAGGAAGACGCAAGTTGGAAGTTACATAACAACTCAAATAAACGAACATGTTGAGGGTAGCCAGCATTTGTAAAAATGATGAATTGATGATATTGTTCATAATTGTTATGAGTGATAATCTTTAGAATTCCCTTCCAACGCGTCTTTATGACAGACTAAATTCATAACCAACCAACTCAGTGAAAATGTTGACTTATACGGACTTATACCAACTAAATATTTCAATAAGTATAATGGAAACAAAGCTGCTCAAGGAGTCCACTGTAAATTTGAACCATGTAAGGCTTCTGAGTCATATTTCCGAAAAGGTTATGATTACAGCCAGTGGATGAAGACAATATAACCAATAAAATACAATTCAGCAGAGGGTTGTGTGATGTAAGCAAACTTCAATACATTATACGTGGAGTACTTATCCAAACGCTTAAATTGAGATAATGGAGAAAATCGATGGATAGCACGAGAAACAGCTACCTCCAGTCTGCTTACGACATGGTGCTCAGAAGTGAGGGCCTAGCTACGCTAACACCTGTGATAAACATCTGCAGCCGTTAGTTTGAAGATGAATACATCATGCCACAAATCTAATGACTTAAAATTACTGTGTAAGTGTGGTGTTGTCTGAGCAACAAGGTTGTGGGTGAAAGTTGGTTGCTCACGATGGAACTACAAGTAAGAACACTCGCTGCCAAACACGGTGGCAAATAAGGGACGATGGCATAGCCACGCCCTCTAGAGTTTCCATGTGCCGAAGCTGCTGAAGACTTACTAAACCCACTCTACAATCATCAACCAGAAACTCAGCATCGTCTCACTAGAGAGCCAGCAGTGTGAGCTTCGTAGCAGCAGAACTATGTAGCAAAGTTTATAGTCAATAGCATTCTGAGAAAAGAGACTATCATTTTGTACTCTATGAAGTGATATGTCAATGTCCACTGACAATAACAAACACTCGTGAGATTCCTGTGACCATGAATTGCCTGAAAGTTAAATATTCCAACTTGTTCGTGTCGTATTAATGTGATCTTATATTCTGTGTGCGCTGCAGTATCAACTCTCCAGAAGTAAATCCAAGAACACACCAAAATGCCGATGAGTGGTTTTTTCATCTAGTAGAACTAATGTCACTGAGGCTGATCCCTTGTATTGGCTTTTCTCTACTGATTTCTGTTAGATGAACCGTGCGTGGGTTACCACACGTGGAGAGTGAAATAATACATCACGACGGCAGTAGATTTGTTTAATTAACTTCTTTAACCTGGCTCTCTGCCATAGTACATCAGGAACAGCTCGGTGGTGGCGTCCACTTGTCTCTCATGTGAAAAGAATAGACATCCGGCATTGCTGATAGTGCAACGAGTGGGGCCGAATGTGGCGTCTCTCGAATGCCGCTGTCAGTGATGTCTCCAGCCGCTACCATAACGACAGTGAAGCCCGTACTGCATTCCGGGATGTTGCTCCAGGTGTCACAGACTTCTGGTGTAGGCTGTGATACTGAGATGAGAACATGTTACTACATGAATGACTGAGAACTTATACGCTCCAGACTGTGTTCTTTTATTGTCTAAGTCATGTACTCTTAAACACTTACATGGTGGCAAGTGAGGAAAGGCTTCCGTCCTTCCACAGGCATATTGCAGCGTTGGCTGTTGACTCACCGCGCCCCAGCTGACTGCTTCACAATACCTGTCGGTCGTGTTTTACTTCACAATGCATAACACTCTTGCCTGCCTGCAGCTAAGTCTGTCGCAATTCATTTGCGCTCTGGCGTACTTTTTGACTGAATACAGTCGATATGGTACATTGCCCTCCTTTTATCATGACCTGGCCGCTTGGGTCGACAAAACTAGATTCTCCTTTAGAGTTTTTGGCGACTGGCCCTTGTGGCACTGTTTCGCATCTTAAGAATTATTCTAACGGTTGGTTTCGTTAACCCTATGAATCTCACACACTTCTACAGGGCCCTGTGATCTGTTCCGTAACTCAACCATCATGGAACCTATTTTATTACTAGGCTTCTTGCACAATAACTTCTAGCTCTCTATAAGCCATTCGGCTTATACGAAGTCGATAGCATGAAGCGCTGACCAGTCTTATACTGTGGCATTCTTGCCGTACGGCCCACTGCTTCTTCCTCTTTTTCCAGTGCTCGTGTATTTTCCCCCCGTACTCTATTCCATATTTCCATAATCACTCTGGCATATTCCTTAACAGTCTCTCCAATCTTCCCTTTTATTGTTTTCAATACGTCGAACGGTGATGGCATTTTACCACCATATACTATTTCATCTGGCGATAATCCTGTATTCGTATGGTGTTCTGAGTTGCAGACGGAGACGACATATTTCAAATAGACATTCCAGCCGGTGTGGTTGGAAGCAACGTAATATCCAAGTATCTTCACAACTGTCTTATGTACTCAATCAGTTCCTCCAAGAGCTTGTTGATGGAGAGGACTCGTTCTTAACTTCTTCACATTCAATAAGTCACATAGTTCCTCCGGTAGATCTGACATGAAATCCATTCCCTGTTCTATTACTATTATTTGAAGAACTCTAAACTTCAGAATTCAATTATTCACAAATGCTTGTGCTGCTGTTGCTGCCTGCTGGTTTGGAATCACAACGATTTCTACGTATCTGGAAAAATGATCTTTGATTATGAGTACATTCTTATTCCCTGCAGGTGTTCTACTGAACGAACCTGAAACATCAGCTCCCACATATTCGAATTGTGCTAATGCTTCAGGTAACCTCTGAAATGATCCTCTTGTTTGACACAAATCTGCTCTCTCTGCGCACTGTATGCAATTTCGTACACACTGGCTTACGTCCGCCAGCCTTTTTCTTCACCAGTACTTTTCTGTTGGTAAATCTGCAGCCTCCATGACCCGCCAATATGTGATCATGAGCTTCTTGTAGCACTCTGTTCCTTCGCTTCGCTCGTAGCACTACCCACGATCCTAATTCGATTTCTCTGCGTAGCAACCCAGCAGTTTAGTGCAATTTCAGTGAACTTGAAGAAGAGATGCTCGCCACTATCTGTGGTGTTAACAAGATCCTCTGTACAGTCAGAAGTTCTGTTTTATTACAATTCATCGGCCTATAATGGATCTGTTCAAACTTTCCAAGCCTGTCCCACCACGAACAGCACAAAAATTTCAACGTTGGGCTCTGATGCCTAATTATTCGTATGAGTTGTTGCACAGGTTCACTCCCCAACATTTAAACACTGACTTGTTGTCTCAATTACGGATGGTACCGACAGGTCATTTGATTTGTATGAGGAATTGCGTTATCGAATCGGAGGTCAACATTTTGAAATTCTTCAAAATTTTCCTCTTTATTTCGCCAAGCTGATGCAGCAACTGCTTCTGACCTAACTCTTCAGGTATTTTTGTGGTGTGCGCCATGGGTGGCTGTGTACAGTAGTTTGAAACAAATTCCCCACATAGTGGGGCGTCGCTGTTTTTCGCATCGTCATGTGGTATGCGTGGTCAAGTGTTCCATTGCTGCATACAGAGAATGACGACGCACGGGCTTCTGATTCCTCACATCTTCCAGTGGGATGTTTTATTTTTGTTGAGCCAAGACGACTGGGGCTTAGTTCGCACAAAGAAACTCACCTGATGTCATTGAACTTGGCATGGCACGGACGCCCAAACTGAATATATGACCTATCGTTGTAGGGTTTGTATGGAACATCATTCGGCTCTGCCGCAATGATGCCCAAGACCATCCGGACCGTGGCAACGTATACACAATGATTTCGTGCTTCTGTTCTGGAACACGCAAAGGTTGTTAGTGTTAGATACGTATAGGAAAGTCTCTTTTGCCGTCCCTAGGACATCTACCTCTACTTCTATTTTTTGTCTTGAATGACTTCCTGAGGTTCTTGTCTCGGACAGTGGACCGCAATTCAAGTCAGGCGATTTTCTGCAGTTTTGTTCCGCCAACGGCACACAGCGCAACTGAACGGTTCGTTTCAATTTTCTAAAGTCACATGGAGACGCTCCGTTCCTCCCAGAAATGGGAGCAAGCCTTAGGAATTTTTCTTTCCACCTACAACTCCTTGCAACACGATGAAAGGTTGCCGATAGAATTATTACACGATCGTCGTCACCGTATCATGTTGTATCTTCTGCATCAGCAGAAATAATACGTTATGCCGGGCCAGACAAAGTTTCAGCCGTAGGATGAAGTTTTCTTTAAAGTTTTTGGCCAGAAAAAGCGCTCGAGCATGGTGTTAGCACAAAGGTTATGGAATATTCATTTTACATCGTTCAAGATTATCACTGGGCTGCATCAGCAGAACCAGCTGCAGCACTCTTATGTCAATGATAGTGTCGCAAAATTTGTGCCCAGACACCAAAATGCTGCTGACGTCCGCCATACTGGTGGCCACGGAGATTTCTACGCGCGCCGCAGCTGTCGCTGACGTCGCTGCCGTCGCCTCTGGAGTTTCACCTCTGTCAACTTGCGACTGTGTCACTGCGTGCATATGTGGATCCTGTGGATGGTTTTTGTCCGGTACAGCCGGTCTCGCCCAATGTGGAAACAAGGTTGCGGGCCAGGGAGCTATCAGGGCTCCCCCCCCCCCTTCCACCCGTCATCGTTAGTTAGCTAATTAGTTACGTTTTCCATTCATCAGTCTCACGGTAACCGTCATAATGTGGAAGGTGTCAAGTGCATTAGAAATGCACGTACTCTATGTGATCAAGAATATCAGGACACCCCAAAATCCTGTTGTTGTTGTTGTGGTCTTAAGTCCTGAGACTGGTTTGATGCACCTCTCCATGCTACTCTATCCTGTGCAAGCTTCTTCATCTCCCAGTACCTACTGCAACCTACATCCTTCTGAATCTGCTTAGTGTATTCATCTCTTAGTCTCCCTCTACGATTTTTACCCTCTATGCTGCCCTCCAATGCAAAACTTGTGATCCCTTGATGTCTCAAAACATGCCCTACCAACCGATCCCTTCTTCTAGTCAAGTTGTGCCACAAACTTCTCTTCTCCCCAATCCTATTCAATACCTCCTCATTAGTTACGTGATCTACCCACCTTATCTTCAGCATTCTTCTGTAGCACCACATTTCGAAAGCTTCTATTCTCTTCTTGTCCAAACTATTTATCGTCCATGTTTCACTTCCATACATGGCTACACTCCATACAAATACTTTCAGAAACGACTTCCTGACACTTAAATCTATACTCGATGTTAACAAATTTCTCTTCTTCAGAAACGATTTCCTTGCCATTGCCAGTCTACATTTTATATCCTCTCTACTTCGACCATCATCAGTTATTTTGCTCCCCAAATAGCAAAACTCCTTTACTACTTTAAGTGTCTCATTTCCTAATCTAATTCCCTCAGCATCACCCGATTTAATTTGACTACATTCCATTATCCTCGTTTTGCTTTTGTTGATGTTCATCTTATATCCTCCTTTCAAGACACTGTCCATTCCGTTCAACTGCTCTTCCAAGTCCTTTGCTGTCTCTGACAGAACTACAATGTCATCGGCGAACCTCAAAGTTTTTACTTCTTCTCCATGAATTTTAATACCTACTCCGAATTTTTCTTTTGTTTCCTTTACTGCTTGCTCAATATACAGATTGAATAACATCGGGGAGAGGCTACAACCCTGTCTTACTCCCTTCCCAACCACTGCTTCCCTTTCATGCCCCTCGACTCTTATAACTGCCATCTGATTACTGTACAAATTGTAAATAGCCTTTCGCTCCCTGTATTTTATACCTGCCACCTTCAGAAATTGAAAGAGAGTATTCCAGTTAACATTGTCAAAAGCTTTCTCTACGTCTACAAATGCTAGAAACGTAGGTTTGCCTTTTCTTAATCTTTCTTCTAAGATAAGTCGTAAGGTTAGTATTGCCTCGCGTGTTGCAACATTTCTACGGAATCCAAACTGATTTTCGCCGATGTCCGCTTCTACCAGTTTTTCCATTCGTCTGTAAAGAATTCGCGTTAGTATTTTGCAGCTGTGACTTATTAAACTGATAGTTCGGTAATTTTCACATCTGTCAACACCTGCATTCTTTAGGATTGGAATTATTATATTCTTATTGAAGTCTGAGGATATTTCGCCTGTCTCATACATCTTGCTCACCAGATGGTAGAGTTTTGTCATGACTGACTCTCCCAAGGCCATCAGTAGTTCTAATGGAATGCTGTCTACTCCCGGGGCCTTGTTTCGACTCAGGTCTTTCAGTGCTCTGTCAAACTCTTCACGCAGCATCGTATGTGCCATTTCATCTTCATCTACATCCTCTTCCATTTCCATAATATTGTCCTCAAGTACATCGCCCTTGTATAAACCCTCTATATACTCCTTCCACCTTTCTGCCTTCCCTTCTTTGCTTAGAACTGGGTTGCCATCTGAGCTCTTGATATTCATACAAGTGGTTCTCTTCTCTCCAAAGGTCTCTTTAATTTTCCTGTAGGCAGTATCTATCTTACCCCTAGTGAGATAAGCCTCTACATCCTTACATTTGTCCTCCAGCCATCCCTGCTTAGCCATTTTGCACTTCCTGTCGATCTCATTTTTGAGACGTTTGTATTCCTTTTTGCCTGCTTCATTTACTGCATTTTTATATTTTCTCGTTTCATCAATTAAATTCAATATTTCTTCTGTTATCAAAGGATTTCTACTAGCCCTCGTCTTTTTACCTATTTGATCCTCTGCTGCCTTTACTACTTCATCCCTCAAAGCTACCCATTCTTCTTCTACTGTATTTCTTTCCCCCATTCCTGTCAATTGTTCCCTTATGCTCTCCCTAAAACTCTCTACAACCTCTGGTTCTTTCAGTTTATCCAGGTCCCATCTCCTTAGATTCCCACCTTTTTGCAGTTTCTTCAGTTTCAATCTACAGTTCATAACCAATAGATTGTGGTCAGAGTCCACACCTGCCCCTGGAAATGTCTTACAATTTAAAACCTGGTTCCTAAATCTCTGTCTTACAATTATATAATCTATCTGATACCTTCTAGTATCTCCAGGATTCTTCCATGTGTACAACCTACTTTTATGATTCTTGAACCAAATGTTAGCTATGATTAAGTTATGCTCTGTGCAAAATTCTACCAGGGGGTTTCCTCTTTCATTTCTCTCCCCCAATCCATATTCACCCACTATGTTTCCTTCCCTCCCTTTTCCTACTCTCGAATTGCAGTCGCCCATGACTATTAAATTTTCGTCTCCCTTCACTACCCGAATAATTTCTTTTGTCTCATCATACGTTTCATCAATATCTTCATCATATGCATAGCTAGTTGGCACATAAACTTCTACTACTGTAGTAGGCATGGGCTTCGTGTCTATCTTGGCCACAATAATGCGTTCACTATGCTGTTGGTAGTAGCTTACCCGCACTCCTATTTTTTTATTCATTATTAAACCTACTCCTGCATGACCCCTATTTGATTTTGTATTTATAACCCTGTATTGACCTGACCAAAAGTCTTGTTCCTCCTGCCACCGAACTTCACTAATTCCCACTATATCTAATTTCAACCTACCCATTTCCCTTTTTAAATTTTCTAACCTACCTGCCCAATTAAGGGATCTGACATTCCACGCTCCGATCCGTAGAATGCCAGTTTTCTTTCTCCCAAAAACCTACGTTTTTCATATTACGTACATTGTGCTGCCACCTACTGCCAGGTACTCCACATCAGCGACCACAGTAGTCATTAAACATCGTGAGAGAGCAGAATGGGGTGCTCCGCGGAACTCACGGACTTCGAAAGTTGTTAGGTGATTGGGTGTCACTTGTGTCATACGTCTGTACGCGAGATTTCCATACTCCTAAACATCCCTAGATCCACTGTTTCCGATTTATAGTGAAGTGGAAACGTGAAGGGACACATACAACACAGAAACGTACAGGCCGACCTCGTCTGTTGACTAACAGACACCGCCGATAGTTGAAGACGGTCGTAATATGTAATAGGCAGACATCTATCCAGACAATCACAGAGGAATTCCAAACTGCATCAGGATCCACTGCAAGTACTATGACAGTTAGGTGGGAAGTGAGAAAACTTGGATTTCATGGTCGAGCGGCTGCTCATAAGCCACACATCACGCTGGTAAATGCCAAACGTCGCCACGCTTGGTGTAAGGACAGTAAGAACTGGAAGATTGAACAGTGGAAAAAACGTTATGTGGACTGACGAATCACGGTGCGCAATTTGCCGATCCGATGGTAGGGTGTGGGTATGGGGAATGCCCGGTGAACATCATCTGCCAGCGTGTTTAGTGCCAACAGTAAAATTCGGAGACTGTGGTGTTATGGTGTGGTCGTGTTTTTCATGGAGGGGGCTTGCACCACTTGTTGTTTTGCGTGGCACTATCACAGCACATGTTTTAAGCATCTTCTTGCTCCCCACTGTTGAAGAGCAGTTCGGGGATGGCGATAGCATCTTGCAACACGGTCGAGCACCTGTTCATAATGCACTGCCTGTGGCGGAGGGGTCACATGACAATAACATCCTTGTAATGGACTGGCCTCCACAGAGTCCTGACCTGAATCCTACAGAACACCGTTGGGATGTTTTGGAGCGCCGACTTCGTTCCAGGCCTCACCGAGCGACATCGATACCTCTCCTCAGTGCAGCACTCCGTGAAGAATGGGCTGCCATTCCCCAAGAAACCTTGCAGCACCTGATTGAACGTATGCCTGCGAGAGTGGAAGCTGTCAGCAAGGCTAAGCGTGGCTCAACACCATATTGAATTCCAGCACTACCGATGGAGTCATTTTCAGCCAGTGTCCGAATACTTTTGATCACATAGTGTATGAATGAAGGTTTTTTCCTAGTTAAAATTTTTATTACTTACCCCATTCCGTTAAAAGGCACAAAATGCATATATTATACCTACAGATTTATTTATTCCTATTCCAGAATTCATCTATGGTGTAGAAGAAGATGTAAAGGAGGTATGATTTCAATTTGTTTTTAAACTATTTACTGCTGTCTGTCAGATATTTGTTTTATGTGGCAATTTATCGTCACGTCACATAGCAACACAGGACGATGGTGGTTTAGGGGAGAGGAGTATGGCATCGTCTAATGAACGAGGTCCCCTGGCAAAAATGTTACCTCTCGACAGAACTGCAAGTAACACAGTCGCTGCCAAACGCAGCGACGAATGAGAGATATCGGCGTAGACGGGTACTCAAGTGTTTCCACATATCGCCGTTGCTGAAGTCTGACTTACGTCAGAGCGGAGAGCTATTAGTCTCTGTCTTCTCATACGGTTTTTACCTTCTACTACTACGAAAATTATTCTCTGATGTCTTAACACACGTCCTCTCACCCTGTCCATCTTCTTATCAGTGATCGCCATATGTTCCTTTCCTTACTGATTCTGCGGAGAACCCTTTCATTTCTTATCACTCCACCCAATTTTCAAAATTCTTCCATAGCGTCACATGTCAAACTCTTCGATTATGTTCTGTTCTGGTTTTTCCGCAGTTCGCGATTCACTATAATATAATGCTGTGCTGCAAACACACATTCTCACATATATATTCCTCATATTTTGGTTTGAAACTAATAAATGTCTTTTGGCCAGGAATGCCCTGTTTGCTGGTGATAGTTTGCTTTTTATATCCCCCTTGATTCGTCGGTCGTCTGTTATTTTGCTTCCAAGGCAGCAGAATTTCTTTACTTCATCTACATAAGGACCCAATTTTTTGGGTAAGTTTCTCACTGATCTCATTTCTTCTACTCTTCATTACTCCCGTCTTTCCTCTGTTTACTCTCAATCCAGATGCTGTGCTCAGTACACTGTTCATCCATTCAGTATGTCCCGCAATTCTGCTTCATCACATCCAATCTCTGTAAATCCAAAGTAAAGTGCACGTCAGAGTGATGGTTCCACTGTGCCAGCTATTGAGATGTTTTTCCCGTTCCATTCACCTGCGGAGACCAGGATGATTGATTGTTAAACTAAGTCCCGCGTGCTGTATTTAAACAAATCTTTTCTTCACGATCCCTGTATAGGGGCTGTGGATTATTCCTAGAGTCATCATTAAAGCTAGTTCTTGAAATACTGTAAGTATGTTTAATCGCAATAGTTTACGTCTATCTTCAACAGTCTGCCAGTTCAGTTTCTTCAGCACGTATGTGACTCTCTTCTACAGATCAAACAAGTCTCTGACAATTCGTGATACCCTTACCTGTATACATTCGTTATGCACTGTTGGTCCTATTTGGTGTGTGTTCCACAGACTTCAGCAATTTCTGAGATGGGTCGCACGAATGATTTGTTTGCAGTCTCCTTTGTAGACTGATTACATTTCTCCAGTATTCTACAAACGAACCGAAGTTTATCACCTTCTTTACCCACGACTAAGCCAATGTGATCGGTCCATTTTATACTCTCACAAAGTGCTACAACTGCGTATTTCTATGGACTAATCGATTCCAACCGTGACTCACTGATACTATAGTCATAGGATGATACATTTTTCCGTTCTGTGAAGAGCACAGCTTTACATTTCTGAACATTTAAAACAAGATGCGAATCATGTCACCACTATGAAATCTTGTCAACTTCGGAGTGAATATTTATGCAGCTTCTTTCAGACAGTACTTCGTCATAAATAAATGCATCTGCGGAAAATCTAAGGCGACTGTTAACATTGTTCGCTAGATCATTTCTCCCTTTCAGGGAGGATCGTAATGCCATATGTGAATGTTATCATTGATATCCTTTCGCCCTGATACTTAACCACACTCCTGAACTTTTCCTTTACTTCCCTCATTTCTTCTTCGGTATAGAGCTTCAACGGTAGGAGCAAATCACCGCATGTCTGTCTTACACATTAATGCGAGAATTTCGTTCTTGGTCTTCCATTCTTATTGTTTCTTCTTTCCACTTATACGCTGTACGTTATCAATTTTTCCGTACAGCGTATACCAATTTTTTTAGATTTTCGAATATATGGCACCATTTTGCATTGTCGGACATTTTTTCTAGGCTGACATCTATGAAGATGTCTTGACTTGTTTAAGCAATGCTTCTACAAAGCGGGAAAAAATTAGTACGCCCCTTTAGAGGCTTCCAATTCGCTCAAGAGTACGTGGAATGATTACGCTTACAGATCAATTGCGCTAGCGGTTCTGAGGTACCAGGTATCGACCCATGCTCAAACACTCATCTTAGCATGCGGCGTAACCTGCATGGCCGACGATGCACCTGCTGATTTTGACATCCAAACGATCGTACTGATGGCGAATACTGTCCTCCGATACGTCTTGCCACGCCTGTTAGACTTATTCTCGTAGTTCCGTGACAGTTGCTGGTTGACTAGTCACACGATTATCTTCTCGCACCATCATATCCCAGACATGCTCGATTGGACACAAGTCCGAAGATCGTGCTGGCCAGGGAAGTTGTTCCACGTCTTTCAGAGCATTGAGTTTCACAGGCAGTGTGTGGGGGAGCACCATCCTATTGGAGCAACGCATCACTTTCCTGTTGCAAGAAGAATACGTCTAACTACATTCTGCACGTACCGAGCACCAGTTGGCGTCCTCTCCAGAAACACCAATCGTGTACTCCATACCATAAGGCCTAGGCCAGTGTGTCTTGGGCGAATGTGCTCTACGAGACAGCGCTCACCTGGTCTTCGTCGAAAGCGCAAACGACCATCAGTTGCGAGCGGGCAGAATCTGCTTTCATCGCTGAAGACCACGGCGCGCCATTCCAAGTGATGCTCTGAGGTCACCAGGCGAGCGGAGCACATCGATGCTGTGTCGTGGGTGGAAGACGCGCTATTGGTGTGCGTCCCTGAAGTCCCACCGCTCATAACCGTTTCGCCACAGTTCGTGTTGACACGTCTGGGCTCACAAGCCCCCATATCTGTGCTGTGGTAGCAGTACGATCTGCTGCTGCTGCCCTTGCAATACTACTTTCCTGGGAGGCGTCTGTGCTGCATGGATGTCCAGAACCTCGACTACGGGTGTGAGAATGTTCATGTGACCACTGATACCAGCATCGTTGCACACCTAACGCAGCGCGTCTAACTTGTGTGGCAGTCGTCCGAAAGGACCATCCAGCAACCCGGAAGGCCATGGTTTGACCCCTTTCAAACTCTCTCAGATGGCTGCAATACTACTTTCCTGGGAGGCGTCTGTGCTGCATGGATGTCCAGAACCTCGACTACGGGTGTCAGAATGTTCATGTGACCACTGATACCAGCATCGTTGCACACCTAACGCAGCGCGTCTAACTTGTGTGGCAGTCGTCCGAAAGGACCATCCAGCAACCCGGAAGGCCATGGTTTGACCCCTTTCAAACTCTCTCAGATGGCTGCAATACTACTTTCCTGGGAGGCGTCTGTGCTGCATGGATGTCCAGAACCTCGACTACGGGTGTCAGAATGTTCATGTGACCACTGATACCAGCATCGTTGCACACCTAACGCAGCGCGTCTAACTTGTGTGGCAGTCGTCCGAAAGGACCATCCAGCAACCCGGAAGGCCATAGTTTGACCCCTTTCAAACTCTCTCAGATGGCTGCAGGAAGCACGGTTGCGTCACCGTGGCGTGGTTGCATGCTTCCTTCGCAGGTTTGCAACACAATGAGATACCTGACTGTAAGAATTCCCTATTAAAGGGTAGACACAGATGGCGCTCTGGTAGCTACGCCACTACGCTGTCTGTTAGCGGACGACGTTGAAACCATGATTAGTGCATCTAGTGTACCCCAGGTGGCATATGCCACCATCGTACCAAAATCGACGTCGTCTTTTCACGTATACTACTTTTTCCGGGACTGTATTATAAGTGCAACATGAGCACTGTCTCTTTAGTGTCCAATCTGATAGTCAGCTAACAGTTCTTCAATTTTCGTTTCGAATCTTTTGTGTATTACTCTTGTCAGCAACTTGGGTGCATGAGCTGTTAATCTGATTGTGCGTTAGTTCTCGCACATGACTCTACTTCCTGTTCCAGGAATGTTTCGACGTTATGTTTCAGAAAGTCTAGTGATGTATCTTCCGTCTCTTAGACGTTATACTTTAACTTGAGTAGTTATTTGGATGCCATTTCCACCAGTTATTTTAGAAATTCATAAAGAATATTATCTATCCGTTCTGCCTCATTTGTTTGCAAGTTTTCCAAAGCTCTGCTACACTCTGACTCTAAAAATGGCTCCTCTATATCCTCCATGTCACCGCGCGGAGTGGCCGCACGGTTTGAGGATTCATGTCACGGAATGCGCGGCCCCTCCCACCGGAAGGTAGAGTTCTCTCTCGGGCGTGGGTGTGGGTGTTGTTCTTAGCATAAGTTAGTTTAAGTCGTGTGTAGGTCTAGGGACCGATAGGCTTAGCAGTTTGGTCCCTTAGGAATTCACTCACATTTGAACATTTTCTTCCATGTCGCTTCTCATTTCTTCTTCTACGATGTCATCAGACTAGCTCTCTCTGTCTCTCTCTCTCTCTTTCTCTCTCTCTCTCTCTCTCTCTCTGTCTCTCTCTCTCTCTCTCTGTCTCTCTCTCTCTCTCTCTCAGTAGAGGGAGCAAGCGGAATTCCAATTGCACTTCAGACGTATGTCATCCATCTTCAGTATTACGGTATACCAATTCTTTCAACACTGATTCTTCTGGATGATTCTCTTAAACCTTAGTCTCTCATAATTACTGATTTTTCATCTGAGTCTGTATCTGCCTTACAATCTAGTATCTGATTTTGGAATCTGTGTTTGATCGTGCCGTACCGGCTGGGATCTTTCCGCATCCCCGGGTCTTTTCCAAGCATACATCTTATCTTACGATTTTTTAGCGGTGCATTTGCTATTACTACCTGAAATTTATTGCCGAACACTATTATTCTCTTTCCTTTCGCATTCCTGCTAACAATCTCACTTTCTCCAGTATTCCTTTCTTATATTTCTTCGTTCAACACATTTTCCAGTCCCCGAGATTATCGATTGTCATGGACCTTAACATATTGGGATAGACGTTTAATATTATCATATACTTGAAACACGTCAGGCTGGTGCCAGACTGTCGTTTAATTTGATTATCATTTATTATTAATCGATATTATGACAGATTTTCCCTGTCTTTCGAGCAATTCAAGCTCTGACACGAAAATGGGTGATACAGATGACTACAGAGATCAAGTCATCCATCTATGATATAAAGTAAATCTCATTAACTTTTACCAGTATAGTTTGTGTCTAGTATGGGGTTGGAGAATTTGGCTGAGTGTCAAGAGCCAGCCGAATAGGGGCTTGCTTGCTGGTCCCAGGGGACAACTTAACCTGAGAACTGGAGACCCTTGCCGCACAGTGCAGGGCGATGCGCCGAAGCACCTGGTCACGTAGGTCGTGGTAGCCACGCCTGTGCCATTGTGTGTACGGTGCCGCGGTGGTGTGGCCTGCTGGCTTTTCGGAGAAACTGAGGAAGCAGCTGGCGGACGGGCATCGTCGAATGGCTCTTAACAATGAGCGGTTAAGAGAAACCTGGGAATCTGCAGGACCTGTGCGCTTCCTTAAGTGGTGCCCAATTCAGCTTTAAAATGGTCTTACGCCTTTGCCATTCATCTCATGATGTTTTGCAGAGTATAGGTATAGAAGTAGATGTAGGTACGCTGGTCGTAAAAGACTCTTGTAAGTGCTGCTGGAAAGGTACGTCTTATTTAGTTGGTGAGAAGTGCAAAAATCATGTTTGAAATCGTGTTTGGGCTATGGAATGTCGGCCGCGCTTTATAAAGAGCCCGTGTGCCTTGGTTCTGTTACCAGATCACGGAATTTCTTGACCCGAGCACTGCAGAAAGTAGTGGGGAGAATGCCGATTGGACAGTGCTTGAAAATAGTAGTTTCGCTGTGGATCGGACGCCATTTTCCAATAAAAGCAAGCGCGGGTGGTTCTCGTAATGGTTAGCGCAGAAAATTTCCTGTGAAGTGGGAGAATGTTGCCAAATTCTAATGATTTACGAAACAGGCAATGCTTTACGATTAATAAATATGTGTAGGTATTGGATATATGGTTCAATCTCTTTCTCTCCGCCTCTGTTGCCCTCCTCCTCCCATCACTATGTCCATGTCCTCCTCTCCCTCTGGCTATGACCTCTGCATCTCTTCCTTCCCCCTCTCTTCACCTCCTTCTGGCCGCTCTCCCTATCCATCTCCTTATCCCCAATCTCCACGTCCATTTTCTGCCTCCTCCCTCTGTACATCATCTCTTCTCCTCCTTCTCTCTGATCTCGAGCTTTGTTAATTCTAATTGCAAAATCAGATTTCAGAGTGCAAATGTAATCACAAGCCGCTAGCCCATAAATAAAACTTTCCTCTTCCCTGTGAAAAGAAAGCGCGTGGTGTGGATACAATTTTTGTTTACAAGTATGTATAATGACGAAGAATATATATTGCAGAAACATTCTGTCTAATGGTTTCAAATATCTGCTATCGCATTTGAAACTGAATGCGAGATAGAAATCAAAATCTCTCGTTTTCAAGGAGAGAACAGCACAGCATGTTCTTTTTCGTAGTCGGTTTCGACAGAAAACCTGCACAATTTTGTTTAAATAATGTTAGAGTCCTACCCCCATGAACAATGGACCTTACCGTTGGTGGGGAGGCTTGCATGCCTCAGCGATACAGATGGCCGTACCGTAGGTGCAACCACAACGGAGGGGTATCTGTTGAGAGGCCAGACAAACGTGTGGTTCCTGAAGAGGGGCAGCAGCCTTTTCAGTAGTTGCAGGGGCAACAGTCTGGATAACTCACTGATCTGGCCTTGCAACACTAACAAAAACGGCCTTGCTGTGCTGGTACTGCGAACGGCTGAAAGCAAGGGAAAACTACAGCCGTAATTTTTCCCGAGGGCATGCAGTTTTACTGTATGGTTAAATGATGATGGCGTCCTCTTGGGTAAAATGTTGCGGAGGTAAAATAGTCTCCCATTCTGATCTCCGGGCGGGGACTACTCAAGAGGACGTCGTTATCAGGAGAAAGAAAACTGGCGTTCTACGGATCGGAGCGTGGAATGTCAGATCCCTTAATTGGGCAGGTAGGTTAGAAAATTTAAAAAGGGAAATGGATAGGTTGAAGTTAGATATAGTGGGAATTAGTGAAGTTCGGTGGCAGGAGGAACAAGACTTTTGGTCAGGTCAATACAGGTTATAAATACAAAATCAAATAGGGGTAATGCAGGAGTAGGTTTAATAATGAATAAAAAAATAGGAGTGCGGGTAAGCTACTACCAACAGCATAGTGAACGCATTATTGTGGCCAAGATAGACACGAAGCCCATGCCTACTACAGTAGTAGAAGTTTATATGCCAACTAGCTATGCAGATGATGAAGAAATTGATGAAACGTATGATGAGACAAAAGAAATTATTCGGATAGTGGAGACGAAAATTTAATAGTCATGGGCGACTGCAATTCGAGAGTAGGAAAAGGGAGGGAAGGAAACATAGTGGGTGAATATGGATTGGGGGAGAGAAATGAAAGAGGAAACCGCCTGGTAGAATTTTGCACAGAGCATAACTTAATCATAGCTAACATTTGGTTCAAGAATCATAAAAGTAGGTTGTACACATGGAAGAATCCTGGAGATACTAGAAGGTATCAGATGGATTATATAATGGTAAGACAGAGATTTAGGTACCAGGTTTTAAACTGTAAGACATTTCCAGGGGCAGGTGTGGAATCTGACCACAATCTATTGGTTATGAACTGTAGATTGAAACTGAAGAAACTGCAAAAAGGTGGGAATCTAAGGAGATGGGACCTGGATAAACTGAAAGAACCAGAGGTTGTAGAGAGTTTCAGGGAGAGCATAAGGGAACAATTGACAGGA
Source organism: Schistocerca americana (assembly GCF_021461395.2). Lineage (NCBI taxonomy): Eukaryota > Metazoa > Arthropoda > Insecta > Orthoptera > Acrididae > Schistocerca > Schistocerca americana. The sequence continues at coordinate 377,044,146 of NC_060122.1, read as the reverse complement.
ATGGGGGAAAGAAATACAGTAGAAGAAGAATGGGTAGCTCTGAGGGATGAAGTAGTGAAGGCAGCAGAGGATCAAGTAGGTAAAAAGACGAGGGCTAGTAGAAATCCTTGGGTAACAGAAGAAATATTGAATTTAATTGATGAAACGAGAAAATATAAAAACGCAGTAAATGAAGCAGGCAAAAGGGAATACAAACGTCTCAAAAATGAGATCGACCGGAAGTGCAAAATGGCTAAGCAGGGATGGTTAGAGGACAAATGTAAGGATGCAAGGGCTTATCTCACTAGGGGTAAGATAGATACTGCCTACAGGAAGATTAAAGAGACCTTTGGAGAAAAGAGAACCACTTGTATGAATATCAAGAGCTCAGATGGTAACCCAGTTCTAAGCAAAGAAGGGAAAGCAGAGAGGTGGAAGGAATATATAGAGGATCTATACAAGGGCGATGTAACTGAGGACAATATTATGGAAATGGAAGAGGGTGTAGATGAAGATGAAATGGCACATGCGATACTGCGTGAAGAGTTTGACAGAGCACTGAAAGACCTGAGTCGAAACAAGGCCCCGGGAGAGCTAGTCCTGACAAAACTCTACCATCTGGTGAGCAAGATGTATGAGACAGGCGAAATACCCTCAGACTTCAATAAGAATATAATAATTCCAATCCCAAAGATAGCAGGTGTTGACAGATGTGAAAATTACCGAACTATCAGTTTAATAAGTCACAGCTGCAAAATACAAATGCGAATTCTTTACAGCGAATGAAAAAACTGGTAGTAGCCGAGCTCGGCGAAGATCAGTTTGGATTCCGCAGAAATGTTGGAACACGTGAGGCAATACTGACCCTACGACTTATCTTAGAAAATATTTTAAGGAAAGGCAAACCTACATTTCTAGCATTTGTAGACTTAGAGAAAGCTTTTGACAATGTTGACTGGAATACTCTATTTCAAATTCTAAAGGTGTCAGGGGTAAAATACAGGGAGCGAAAGGCTATTTACAATTTGTACAGAGACCAGATGGCAGTTATAAGAGTCGAGGGGCATGAAAGGGAAGCAGCGGTTGGGAAGGGAGTGAGACAGGGTTGTAGCCTGTCCTCGATGTTATTTAATCTGTATATTGAGCAAGTAGTAAAGGAAACAAAAGAAAAATTCGGAGTAGGTATTAAAGTCCATGGAGAATAAATAAAAACGTTGAGGTTCGCCGATGACATTGTAATTCTATCAGAGACAGCAAAGGACTTGGAAGAGCAGTTGAACGGAATGGACAGTGTCTTGAAAGGAGGATATAAGATGAACATCAACAAAAGCAAAACGAGGATAATGGTATGTAGTCGAATTAAGTCGGGTGATGCTGAGGGAATTAGATTAGGAAATGAGACACTTAAAGTAGTAAAGGAGTTTTGCTATTTGGGTAGCAAAATAACTGATGATGGTCGAAGTAGAGAGGATATAAAATGTAGACTGGCAATGGCAAGGAAATCGTTTCTGAAGAAGAGAAATTTGTTAACATCGAGTATAGATTTAAATGTCAGGAAGTCGTTTCTGAAAGTATTTGTATGGAGTGTAGCCATGTATGGAAGTGAAACATGGACGATAAATAGTTTGGACAAGAAGAGAATAGAAGCTTTCGAAATGTGGTGCTACAGAAGAATGCTGAAAATTAGACGGGTAGATCACATAACTAATGAGGAGATATTCAATAGAATTGGGGAGAAGAAGGGATCGGTTGGTAGGACATGTTCTGAGGCATCAAGGGATCACAAATTTAGCATTGGAGGGCACCGTGTAGGGTAAAAATCGTAGTGGGAGACCAAGAGATTAATACACTAAGCAGATTCAGAAGGATGTAAGTTGCAGTAAGTACTGGGAGATGAAGAAGCTTGCACAGGATAGAGTAGCATGGAGAGCTGCATCAAATCAGTCTCAGGACTGAAGGCAACAACAACAACAACAACAACAATGTTTGAGTAGCGTGTAAGAATTTGTAGCAATTCGGCGAAAAACTTCTGCTAAAGGCGTTAAATAACGACTTGTCTTTCTGTAGTGGTATGGATTGCCTAGCTTTAAATAAGCGTTTATGGAGGAGATACGGTGAGTTTGACACAATGTATGCTATTGATGAAACTACTGAAAAACTTCTAGATTGGGAGAGTAGTGTGTTGTGGCTGCGGTTCCCTGAAGAAGTGGGAGCAAAGCGGATTTTTCGGGGACTTGGATTCGTGACTAGGAGGTATTCAGACGGTTGATAGAGACAAATTCGATGACCGCCGTCTGGAGATGGGGTCACATACATCATCCCACATGCAGTTGTGAGTGGGAAGATGTCATATGCAGTGCATGTAGCAACGGAGAGGAAGCAAGGTAAAATCTTGCTGCAAAGGCGAATGCGTGTTGAGAATGAATAGGAATATGTAGCTGTGTTTGTATAACTTAATTGAATCTAGTTTCAGAAACGCACTAAAGAATTGATGGCTCGCTAAAGATTCAGAAACTTTGGCGTTTTGCACGTTACGTCCTGTATTCAACGACAGATCGGAGCAGTCGCAGGTTTTCACTGGAATCTTGTATTTGTTTATCAAAGAATGTGAATTAATATGCAGATCCTTTTTTGCACCCTAAACCTCTCAGACTTTGTCTTACTACAGTCCCATCTAACTGTGTCTGTTTAAATATTTTGTGCTTTAGTTTTCTTTTGTGTCCGATTGTTCAGAATTAATGCTGCGCTGTCATCAAATGATGTGTTTGTTCTTGATCGCACTTATGATAATAATAAATTTAGGTCGATATGAACGACTCTTAATTTCAGCAGCTAGAGGAACCCGGTACCTCTTTATTACTGTTGATTCTTCGTGTAGACTGTACACTGACTTGTTTGTTAGGGCCATTAATTTTCCAACAGTTCCATTGCGTTATAGCTTTTCGTTTCACATCTGAGTCAGAATAGATCGACTTGCACTTCGGTAGGGTTCAGTCGATGCAGATCAAAGTGACAGCTGCAAGCCGACGCACGAGCTTCGTCGTAACGTTTCATTAAATTGGAGAGCAGTGCCAGGTTTTATTTCTGTTAGATAATATTCTGAATACTTCAGATATGTTTTTATTAATTTGCTTATTATACAACTTCTTACCGCTCGCAATCTGGCTTCATTTGTCTCATGCATATCACGTCATGTTTGTGCTTATTGTGGTGGATAAGCTCCAGGCTGAAAGTTATCGAGCAGCTGGTGGTGTGACGCAGTAACATATCTTTAAAATGGTATTTGGAACACAGAAAAAAATAAGCTACATTGGTGTAATGTACAGCACAGTGTCTGTTTCCGTTTCCTGTTCGGTACAGTTCTATTACTGTTTGCTCGTAGCAGAGTGCAATACTGTAGAGTGATTAATGCATTTATTATACAGGTAATATGTAGAAGCTTTATTTTGTTTCCAAATGATGGAAGATTATCTGAGTAAGCACATCTTGTGAAAAATGTGATTGCCGGCCGGAGTGGCCGTGCGGTTCTGGGCGCTACAGTCTGGAGCCGAGCGACCGCTACGGTCGCAGGTTCGAATCCTACCTCGGGCATGGATGTGTGTGATGTCCTTAGGTTAGTTAGGTTTAATTAGTTCTAAGTTCTAGGCGACTGATGACCTCCGAAGTTAAGTCGCATAGTGGTCAGAGCCCAGCCAAAAATGTGATTAATGGTTTTTTTTTTAAAACTAGGAACTGTATTCGTGTGCCATTAACTACGGACTTGATGTATGATAGACTACATTATGCTTTTCATTGTGGTTTTTCAAATTAATTCAAATGGGTCTAAGCACTATGGGATTTAACATCTGAGGTCATCAGCCCCTAGACTTAGAACTACTTAAACCTAACTAACCTAAGGACATAACACACATCCATACCCAAGGTAGGATTCTAACCTGCGACCGAAGCAGCAGCGCGGTTCCGGACTGAAGCGCCTAGAACCACTCGGCCACAGTGGCTGACCATTATGATTTTAATCAATAAAGTAATCGAATTAATACTCGATGAATGATTTTTATGTTATTTTTTCTGCGTACTGTAGCTGCGACAAGTACTGATTTTAATTACAAAAAAAGTTCTCCATCGCCTCGGATTTTTGATACATATCACGTCACGTTTATTAAATTTATTCTCATTATCAAGTTCGAATAAATTCTTGAAACCCCTCGTACTACGCACGAAAAAACTAACTTTTGCGGTAGTTTGTTACTTAAATCATTATTGAAGTGCTTGGAAACTTTCGAAAAACCTCTTTTTCGGTGCTTGAAGTTTCACAAGATGCATGAGGACAGGAAATTTCTTTACGAGCGCTATCATAATTTCCAATGATTTCAACATGGTGCATTCACCGTGTACGTCCCCTGTGATGTTTTCCGTAAGAATATTTCTCTTTCTAGAGATTCGGGAGACACATCAGACGGTTCTCACGCCCATCCTTCAGGAAAAAGGACTGGCGAGTGGTGTTTTTGTGGAACAAAGCGAAAGCAGAGTGACGTGACAAACAAACCGCAAGGAACATCCAAAGATGGGCAACGGCCGTAAAGACCAGAATTATGTGGCGGAGTTGCGTAACTTCGCTCCCGGCGTGCCACCCACAGCCACGGCCGCAGTCTGCACCGGTAGGTAGCACGGGGAGTGCGGGAGTCTGTGTTTTGCGGTCGTCTGCCCGCTGCTCGCTGCTCACGTCCACAGATCCGATTAGCCACGAACATTCGCCGGTTGCCGCTTTGCTCGGCCATCTCCCGCCCAACCTCTTTTGTCCTCAAATGTCGGCCACCGGTTCGCAGTTTCTTACTGCGGCCGTATTGCGACAAAAAGATAAGGCGGGGCAGATACATGACGGCCCGGCGGCGGACCGGCTGCCATTGTGGGAACGACGTGCAGCCCACCGAAGAGAGCTCAACTGCAACTCTGTGGTTCTTTAACACGGAGAGAGCACTTTGTCTTCCTGGATGGCGTGTTTTGCTGGGATATCGAAATAAGTGTATGCGGGATAGAAAGGCAACTGAAAGCGCTCCGACAGAGGGAAGACAGCTGTAACTGACTGGATACTAACAGGATTTTACATTCGGCATGCGAAATAACTGGTTCCTCTTCTAGCAGCTTTGTACCGTAGATCACAGCACAGATCATTCCTGTTTCCAAGAAGGATCGACAAGTAGCCGCACAAAACTGAAGTCATATATCACTGGCGTCAGTCTGTTCTAAAATCTTGGAACATGCTTTGTGCTTGATTATTATGACACTTCTGGAGCCGGAAATCAATATGTGTTTCGAGAACAACGGTCGTGTGAAACCCTGCAAGGTCTGTCCGTTCACGAGACCCAGAAAACCAGTAGATACCGACGCTCAAATACATGCCCTGTTTCGTGACTTCCAGAAGGCATTCGAAGTAGTTCCGCAATGTTGCCTAATAGACAAAATACACTGACCGAAAAAAATATGCAGCATCAAAAACTAATTAATGTAGAGTAATGAAATTTCGGGAAGACATTTGTCTAGGTGACATATTTAAACGATTAACATTGCAAACTCACGTGTTGATGTAAGCTCGAGGTAATCCATTGAAAATGTGAAACGCTGCTACCTTAATAATCGGTGTAAACTCTGGCGTGCCACAGGGGAGTGTTATGGGACCATTGCTTTTCACAATATACACTCCTGGAAATTGAAATAAGAACACCGTGAATTCATTGTCCCAGGAAGGGGAAACTTTATTGACACATTCCTGGGGTCAGATACATCACATGATCACACTGACAGAACCACAGGCACGTAGACACAGGCAACAGAGCATGCACAATGTCGGCACTAGTACAGTGTATATCCACCTTTCGCAGCAATGCAGGCTGCTATTCTCCCATGGAGACGATCGTAGAGATGCTGGATGTAGTCCTGTGGAACGGCTTGCCATGCCATTTCCACCTGGCGCCTCAGTTGGACCAGCGTTCGTGCTGGACGTGCAGACCGCGTGAGACGACGCTTCATCCAGTCCCAAACATGCTCAATGGGGGACAGATCCGGAGATCTTGCTGGCCAGGGTAGTTGACGTACACCTTCTAGAACACGTTGGGTGGCACGGGATACATGCGGACGTGCATTGTCCTGTTGGAACAGCAAGTTCCCTTGCCGGTCTAGGAATGGTAGAACGATGGGTTCGATGACGGTTTGGATGTACCGTGCACTATTCAGTGTCCCCTCGACGATCACCAGTGGTGTACGGCCAGTGTAGGAGATCCTCCCCACACCATGATGCCGGGTGTTGGCCCTGTGTGCCTCGGTCGTATGCAGTCCTGATTGTGGCGCTCACCTGCACGGCGCCAAACACGCATACGACCATCATTGGCACCAAGGCAGAAGCGACTCTCATCGCTGAAGACGACACGTCTCCATTCGTCCCTCCATTCACGCCTGTCGCGACGCCACTGGAGGCGGGCTGCACGATGTTGGGGCGTGAGCGGAAGACGGCCTAACGGTGTGCGGGACCGTAGCCCAGCTTCATGGAGACGGTTGCGAATGGTCCTCGCCGATACCCCAGGAGCAACAGTGTCCCTAATTTGCTGGGAAGTGGCGGTGCGGTCCCCTACGGCACTGCGTAGGATCCTACGGTCTTGGCGTGCATCCGTGCGTCACTGCGGTCCGGTCCCAGGTCGACGGGCACGTGCACCTTCCGCCGACCACTGGCGACAACATCGATGTTCTGTGGAGACCTCACGCCCCACGTGTTGAGCAATTCGGCGGTACGTCCACCCGGCCTCCCGCATGCCCACTATACGCCCTCGCTCAAAGTCCGTCAACTGCACATACGGTTCACGTCCACGCTGTCGCGGCATGCTACCAGTGTTAAAGACTGCGATGGAGCTCCGTATGCCACGGCAAACTGGCTGACACTGACGGCGGCGGTGCACAAATGCTGCGCAGCTAGCGCCATTCGACGGCCAACACCGCGGTTCCTGGTGTGTCCGCTGTGCCGTGCGTGTGATCATTGCTTGTACAGCCCTCTCGCAGTGTCCGGAGCAAGTATGGTGGGTCTGACACACCGGTGTCAATGTGTTCTTTTTTCCATTTCCAGGAGTGTATATAAATGACCTAGTAGATAGTGTCGGAAGTTCCATGCGGCTTTTCGCGGATGATGCAGTAGTTTACAGAGAAGTTTCAGCATTAGAAAATTGCAGCGAAATGCAGGAAAATCTGCAGCGGATAGGCACTTGGTGCAGGAAGTGGCAACTGACCCTTAACATAGACAAATGTAATCTATTGCGAATACCTAGAAAGAAGGATCCTTTACTGTTGATTATATGATAGCGGAACCAGCACTGGTAGCAGTTACTTCTGTAAAATATCTGGGAGTATGCGTACGGAACGATTTGAAGTGGAATGATCATATAAAATTAATTGTTGGTAAAGCGGGTGCCAGGTTGAGATTCATTGGGAGAGTTCTTAGAAAATGTAGTCCATCAACAAAGGAGGAGGTGGCTTACAAAATACTCGTTCGACCTATACTTGAGTATTGCTCATCAGTTGGGATCCGTACTAGGTCGGATCGACAGAGGAGATAGAGAAGATACAAAGAGGAGCGGCGCGTTTCGTCACAGGATTATTTGGTAAGCGTGATAGAGTTACGGAGATGATTAGCAAACAGAAGTGCCAGGCTCTGCAAGAGGGGCACTCCGCATCACGGTGTAGCTTGCTGTCCAGGTTTCGAGAGGGTGCGCTTCTGGAAGAGGTATCGAATATATTGCTTCCCCCTACGTATATCTCCCGAGGAGATCAGGAATGTAAAATTAGAGAGATTCGAGCGCGCACGGAGGCTTTCCGGCAGTCGTTCTTCCCGCGAACCATACGCGACTGGAACAGGAAACGGAGGTAATGACAGTGGCACGTAAAGTGCCCTCCGCCACACACCGATGGTTGGCTTGAGGAGTATAAATGTAATGTAGAATGATTAGAATGTTGAGTGCAAGTATGGAAACGTACGTGCATTGTGTTATACAGGTACCGGATATCTGTTTGTGGGATGGAGTTCCATGCCTGTTGCGTTTGTGCAGTCAATACAGGGACAGTTAGATGTGTTTGTGGATGATGCTGGAGTTGTCGTTCAATAATGCCTCATATGTGGTGGATTGGAAACAGATGCAGTAATCGAGCAGACCAAGGCAACATGTCGACACTCTGTAAAGTGTGTTAGGTTTCAACAATTCTATCTCCTGTTGGAAAACAGCCCTCGAAATGCTACTCACGAATATAATCACTAGTAGATTCGCCAGACTGATGTATAGTTTTGCAGTCAGGATGCGTGGGATAACCACGAGAAACTTCTGTTGTCAGAAGAAAACACACTCCAGACCGTAACTGCAGTTGTAGGTCCAGAACCTCAAATGGCCTCTTCCTAACCAACACACGGCCATCACTTCCACCGTGGGGGAACCAACTTTAATCAGAACACACAACAGGCCTCCACCCTTCTCTCCACTGATCTCTCACTTGACCTCACTGAAGAGGCAGATGACGGTGGTTTGGGGTCAGTGTAGTGCACGCGACATGGCGTCTGGCTCGGAGCTGTGCTTGTAATAACCGATTTGTAACAGTTCGTTGCGTCACTATGGTGCCAACTGCTGCTGAGACTGCTCCTCAAACTGATGCAGTACAATGAGCCAGAGCCATACGCTGAACACGATGGTCTTTCCTCGCGGTAACGCCACGTGACCGTACAGGGCCCGTCTTCTTGCGACCGTAGAGTCTCGTGTCGACCGCTACCAGTAATCGTGCACAATGACTACATTGCTGTCAAGTTTTCTGCGATATTGCAGAAGTAACATCCAGCTTCTCGTACAACTATTACGCGACCTCGTTCAAACTCACTAGAGTATTGATGACGGCGTATATGTTGCCTTGAAGGCTTTCTTGGCTAAAATCAACTCACCACGTCCAAAATGAAAGGTAACTAACGGGCTCGACTGTTACAACGTGTATTTAAAATCTGATTTGGATCCTCGTAGTGGCGCTACTAGCAACACTCTTACGCGACTGCCACGAAATCTGAATAGACATCATCTGTCAGACGGAGGAACAAATTTCGTTTATGTCGCACAACTCTTTCTTGAAGTTGTGATTTTTTTTCTGTCATTGTATGAGCGTACGGGGTATCAGACCTACTGTGTGACTGGGCTGAGGAGATTATCGTAAACAGAATCCAGGACGTTATTCTCAACAGATAGAAATTTCAGAAGTAACTTCAAGCATTCCCCAGATGTTTGTCGTAGGACCATTATGTTTTATAATGTTTGTAAACGACTTAGTGAGTAATGTCGGAAGTTCCATGAGGCTTCCTGCGCATGATGCAGTTTTATACAGACAAATGGAAACACTAGGAAATTGAAGCAGACTGCAGGAAGACCGGCACAGGATCGGCATTTGGGAACGACAGGAATGACAGTTGACCGTCAACATAAACAGAGTAACGTATTGCTCACAAATAGGCAGAATAACCCATAATTGTATGATTACACGATAGCAGAGAAGGCAGTAGAAAGAGTCACATCCATAAACTAACTAGGACTGTGCGTACGGCGCATGCAAGTGAGATGCCAGACATACATTAGAAGAATTAGCCGGCCAGTATGGTCGAGAGGTTCTAGGCGCTGCAATCTGGAACCGCTCGACCGCTACGGTCGCAGGTTCGAATCCTACCTCGGGCATGGATGTATGTGATGTCTTTAGGTTAGTTAAGTTTAAGCAGTTCTAAGTTCTAGGGGACTGATGACCCCAGATGTTAAGTCCCATAGCACTCAGAGCCATTTGAACCATTTGAACATTAGAAGAATCAGGAAGTTTAGTCGACCCACAACTGCGGTAGCTTTCAAAACCATCATTCAACCAATGCTTGAATACTGCTGGCCAGTCTGTGATCTGCACCAGACAGGACCGACAGACGATACAGAGGAGATCCAAAGAAGAGAATCACGTTCTCTTACAAGTTCGTTTAATAAGCGTTAAAGCGTCACAGAAATGCTCAGCGAACTCCATTGCAAATGCTGCTAGAAGGCTTTCTGCATCACGGTGTGTTTCGTTGTTAAAGTTCCGAAAGCTTACGTTCCTGGAAGAGTCAAAAAAGCTATTAATTGCTGCTACGAATATCTTTTGAAGAGACCATGAAGGAAAAATTAGAAAGATTTGAGTTCGTACCGATACTTGCCAAAAGATATTCTTTACATAAACCTTTTCCTGTATTAGGAAAAGGGAGAAGTGAGAGTGGCACACCAAGTAACCTCCGCCTTGCACCCTAAAGAGGCTTCCGAGATATCAATGTAGATTTAGATGAACATGTAGAGCACACTGACAGAAGTGTCTTAGACTGACATCTATAAATGAAAATTCTTTCTCCATTTTACTGATCTTTTATGCAGTTTCGACTCTGTTCAAAAAAATGTATGTGAAATTTTATGGGACTTAACTGCTAAGGTCATCAGTCACAAAGCTTACACACTGCTTAACCTAAATTTTCCTAAGGACAAACACACACACCCACGCCCGATGGAGGATTCGAATCTCCGTCGGTTCGGCTCTGTAGCCGATGTCATGTGATTCATTATTATTCTATGGTAATTAGTCACGCTGCATACCGTAGCACACATGAAGAACATAAGGCGCAACATCTCATCATTCAGTGATGATCAGTTATATGATATGTCGAACCTTCAAATTCTACACCAGATGAGATTTGACATATCATGTAAGTGGCATTGACCTGATGAATGATTTATGGCTACCTTTAAAAAATGTTGTTGAAGAACTGGGCAAGAGTTGTAACCCAATCAGTAGAAGACTGTACGTAATAAGTCCAGAAATAGATCACTGTGAAAACATTGATTTACGACGTAAAAGTACAATTTACCCAAAAAAATTGTAGCATTAATGAGCTGGCCGCTGTGGCTGGAGCCACGCGACCGCTACGGTCACAGGTTCGAATCCTGCCTCAGGCGTGGATGTGTGTGATATCCTTAGGTTAGTTAGGTTTAAGTAGTTTTAAGTCCTAGGAGACTGATCACCTCATATGTTAAGTCCCATAGTGCTCAGAGCCATTTGCACCATTTAGTATTAATGAACGTGAAAGAGAAAGACTGAGTTATTTGTAACGAGAAGAATGATATAAAATTTCTGTGAAGTAGTGAAATTAATAGTGTATGACTTTATAATAATGAAGTGAGCTGTAACTATTGCTATAAAATTATGGCAGTATACACTTTGGAGAGCCTGAAGGACTGTATTTTGAGACTGAATTTCAGAAAAGAATGCTTACGACATTTTTGTGGTTTTAATGAATAAAGGTAGGTATAAAAGAGAATCAAGTTCCTTACTGAAAGGACCTGGACCTCCTCCAATATAAAAATTAACATTTGGTCTATACCGTGTTTCAATAATATTAGAAATCACTATAGATGTCATGACGTATTATAATATTGGTATTATTCGACAGTAACTCATCAGCTTATCGTAACGAGTTGACACTACTATTAATTTTTGTTTGATTTAGATGTGATGTAACCTCCATAGCTCAATAAGTACTTCATACCACAGTACAGTATTTTACAGGACTGAATGCCTTCTATCAGTGCACAGCGTAAATATATTTCTACGTCACGTCTTTGAAAGAGGTAATATTTCATTTGCCGTTAGTCTGTAGTTGCCTTGGTGGTCTAGCGGGCAGAGCACTAGACTTTATCCATGGATATCCAGGGTTGCATCCTGAGTAGGAGCAGCGGTTATTCCTCATTTGAATCTCCCGAGTGTGAACCCAGCTCCTCGTAATGCCTTTTCAAACTGAATACCGGAAATCATTGTCGGGGCGTCTAGGGCAATGGGCTCGCCACCGTCGACCTCCTAGTGACGCAGAGAACGAAAATCTGTAGTCTGTTTGCAGTCTGGTCAGAAGCCTGTTCACAGGTTGAGCTCCACAAACCTTTTAGTAACTGTGTAACTATTATTCACCTCAGTAGATTGCAAAGGTAGAGAACGGTGATTATTAATTTCTAACTTCCAGTACTGATACAGGTGAGATTTTCACCACTTGACAGCGGAAAAAAGCATGAAATGTGCATTTGTATCTATACCACATTACGATGTCAGGTAGCTGTCAGTTGTGATGGCAGTTGAGGCAGAGTCGTAACAGAACGTGAGGGCAACCGTGTTTCTGACAGATGGCTTTAACTGCGCTGAACTTCTAAATTAGGAAGTAATCATGATAAATGTTTCGTTCGTTGCTACGTCTCTGAACCCGGTCAGTCGACAGTACCGACGATTATGCTGTAGTCCATATTCTGACAGTACTTAAAATTTCATTAATCGGGTAGTGGCACCATGCTATAGTCTATAAGTTTTCGCCAACGTTCTCTAGATACCATTCTACATGACTGTTATTTCAAGGGACAAAGTCATGGATCACATTAGTTGTTTGTGGATAACAATTTTCCACATTCCATGAGGCTCTTTAAATCTCGCTGCTATTATCATATTTAACTTTTCTAACTGCTAGAAATTACTTCCACATTACAGAATATTGTAATTTTTTCTCCATTGTGTTTAATCCAGTATGATTCTGAAAGTCCTCAAATCTCCGTTATATAATAAATTTTCGAACTGAACGAGGTAAACGTTATTTCCAATGTGAAGTAAATTAAGGCCAAATATAGATTTCGGAAGAAAAACTTACACAACAGTGGGATTTGATTGCAGTTAGATTTTACGGGGGTAGCATTGAATTATGAATGTTTTACTTGAAGTGCATCATTCGTTACTCTGTGACTACGATGGAAACGCAAGTACAATAATTCCAAATATTTGTAGTAAGTGGTTGCCCCGTATCTACATGCGCGTCAATTTAGAAATTCGTGAGACTATATTAGAACTTCGTGCACTGATATGATTACAGAAGGATGCAGAAAAATTCAGAAACATATGCACAGCGTGGGAAAGTACTTCACTTATTTTTGTGAAAGCATTAACTGCACATAGCTACTGGATCATTCCGCTTTGGTGTTACAAATTTTCAGGGATTATATAGCGCCGGCCGGATTGGCCGATCGGTTCTAGGCGCTACAGCCTGGAACCGCGCGACGGCTACGGTCGCAGGTTCGAATCCTGCCACGGGCATGGATGTGAGTGATGTCCTTAGGTTAGTTAGGTTTAAGTAGTTCTAAGGTTTAGGGGCTGATGACCTCAGAAGTTGAGTCCCATAGTGCTCAGAGCCATTTGAACCATTTGATTATACAGCACAAGTTTATCAGTCAGAAGATTTTCTGATCAAAACCAACTCTGTAAGTAGAATCAATTGTTAGATGAATAAGGGCCATCAAAAAGTTTCCTTTCGAAGGCCTTACTCTCCAGAATCGCTATGCCTATCAGGCAAGATGACCGTGAGCACTGAAGTAATCACCTCACCGATACACCAGGTTGCAGTTACCCGTCTGATAGTACAGACGTGAAATTCTGCGTGAACAAATCCATAACTGCCCGCTGCGCATGGTCGTCAGACAGGAACCATCGACACTTCAAGGCATTTTTTAAGGGAGCAAACGAGTGATAATCGCATGGGAAGATATCAGGATTATAGGACGGATGCTGGAGTGTCTCCAGCATGAATCGGCGTAACTTCTGCTTTACGACATTTGCGATACGGAGATGTGCGTAATCACGAACTTGGCGCACCATTTGTTTTTCGACAGACACGTTGTCCCATACACATTCAGCATTCTCTCATGGATGTCTCCCAGTGTTTGTCCTACGGCTACCAATAAAACAATAACAGCACGTTGGTTTGGACGCATTTGGTAAAAACTTTGCCATAGTTGACGTTTCCGCATTTACCTCACGCGCGTCGGAAAGAAATGACTGCCACACCCATCTGGATCACTATCGGGCGCCATCACCGTTTACGCAAATCAGTGGCCCGTTATTTACGCGAATTTCATCGTCTGTGCGCAGATATCTAATGCTGCATACCTCAAAAAACCTACCAACAAACTGTCGAATCAATGATACACAGAATCAGTGACGTATTTAGTTTCAAAGACGGACAAAGAAGATATTAATCAAGTTGTCGTAATACTTTGGCTCGTCAGCGTACGTTTACATACTGTAGCGCAAGTGAAACTGGACTTCGCATAGCTACCGTTTGAATATTAAGCACTGAATAATGACTCATCAAGAAAGTGATTAAGGAATTGATCGAGTGTTCGCTTTCTGCTAATAGCGAGCAACAGTGCACACGAGGTCGTTTCCTCAATCTTGTAAGAATTGACTTTAAGAATAAAAGAGTAACTGAGCCATCAAAATCAACGCAAAATTTGAATATCACTTAAATGTCGAACCACAGCACATTTAGCAAACAGCGATCGTCGACACGGCACTGGTTGACCACCTTTCTGCATCTGCAACCCAGCAGAATGTGCAGAGAAAAAACTATTTATTGCTAATGTTTTTATACCACAATTCAGTATGTGACCTCTTGCGAGCTAACATCCCAAACATGTTCGGGCTCACGTGTGCTTCCTCTTCGCCAAAATCTCTTGGCTTAAACTCGTCTAGGGGTTGAACTGTATATGTCGCATTACACGCCCTAAATTAGACACTCGTGATCCTTTGGTTAAATTGTCTAGCTGATGGCAAGTTTGCGAAATTGTATCAAACATTCAAAGTTAATATAACATATAACAACAGTAATAATAATATCGGGAGCTAAACTAGGTCACACAGTTGCGATTTGGTTAGAATAATGATCATTCAGGAAGCAAACTAATAGCGAAAGTGGTCGTATTTAGAGTTACTGTTACCCTCGAGAACATATCCGTTTGACTCAGTTCGATAATTCACAATCTCATCACGAAATGTAAGTTCAATACACCACCTCGCTATTTACGCGAAAAATTAGTGTTCACACCAGACTGCTCACCCCTCAAAGACTCAGTCCTGCGATACCACAAAACGCGAAATTTTCTAAGTCGTTTCACTTCTTAGCTACCTAAAGACCGACCGTCCGCTTTCATGTCTCCATCCGCACTGTCCACTTTGGTGTCTCCAGCCAAACTCTGGCGTGCCGAACATCTTCTCTCAATTGACTAGTGCAGTTCCCTTCCCTGAAGCCGTCCTTCTGATTGGCTACAGCTTATTCTACATTATTTTACATTTTAACATATTTAAATAATCAAAGCTTGACAGATTTCACATTCTAAATAAAGTGACAATAATACCCCTTAAATCATAAACGTTAAATTCTTTTACATAAAACCAATATAATATCCTTCTTAACTTTGAATGTTACGGCCAGTAGCATTGCGCGAATGTGCTTTTTGATAAATAAATAAAGAACAAAAGCAACTATCATGCACTAAACTTTACAACAAATATTCTGTTACCTAATGATTGAATAAGGTGTCATGCTGTCATGGTTCAGTGTGTTTTGTGTGGAGGAAATGATTATCTGATACTTAACTGAAAATACTGATAATTTAAATTTACTATATATTTTAAACAAATAAAGTCACAGAGCCGATATTTACAACATTTGTCATTTTAATGATGTGCTTCTCTATGAAATGTCGATCGTTAAGATCGACCAAAGCGTTCAGTTTTTAGGACTCAGGTCTTTGTTACAATACTTGTTAATTTCACTTTAACGGTAAATCCTAAACTATTATAGATGTGATCGATAATCAAGTTTTATTGGGATCAACGTGAAAATCTATGGAGGATGGTAGATTAAATTAACTATGGCTTCATTCTCGAAATTACTACAGAATTAAATGGTTTTCATAAGTGTTTCCCTTTATGGCCGATCTTAGTTCCACCATATTTAACAGTGCTACGTCGTCCTGTCCACAAACGGCTTCTGCGGGATTTCGCTGTGACATAGGTTCTCAGTCGCACACTACAGCGCTTACGCTTCATTCAGCGTAATAGACGCCTGTGAATTTCCCCAACTCGTGGCAAATCTGCAATCTTTGCGGCACACGGTCCTGGACGACAGGGTTCGTTTCAGAATTTCTGAAGGCTGACTCTTTCACGCATATATTTACATAATAGCGAAATGCTCATTAACTCACACTCTGATACATTAGAAGAGTTACTGGCCGTGACTGGAATGACAACTTACAGTAATACGGAGGGTATGCATGGTATAACTGTGTCAAGCATAAGTAACAAAGGAATGAGTAGGTTTGGATAGAAAGGATTCAGAAATAAATTCATATATATAAAGGGTGTTCCACAATTCAAGCTACACAATTCTAGATGTCGTAGGGGGACTTAGTAGATCAAGTTTTACGTAGGAACCCATGTTCGGAAGCGTCATCCAGCGACGCCAGAATGCGTAAAAGTTAAAGGCGCTGGCCCTGTAAATGTATTTTTATTCCGTGATTCCGTGGTGATGTTACTGACTTTCCACGATGATGGAGAGGGATAAATGTATCAGTTTGAAAAAGAGTCCCTGTACTGGAAATGGATGAGTCGAAAGTGAAAAGCGAAAACCGTTCTAATACCTTTGACTGTGGAATACGTGTACAGGTACTGTTGTTGCTAAGACTGTAGAATAGGCAACTTCCAGAGGTGGTTGTATGGACTAAGACAATATAGAAAGTGCGGTAAACATGAGCTCCAACAGGCATACCTTAAGAGCTATGAGCACTTGTTCAATATTGGAAGTCGTGTAACAATGCACCGACCTGTTTGCTTTTATCTATGGCTTTCTTCTTGGAGCACGACCACTCTGTGAAATACGGTGTTGCAGTAAGCGCTTGGAACGGGAAAAATGGATGCATGATTGTGGAAAAAAACATCTACCGTTAAATCGTTCCTTTCACGTTTTCTCTCTAACCTACGGTTCTTGCAGGTCCACCGGGCGGGGTTTCTATGTGTGCCATATCGTCTGTAGTACTGTTAGTAAATCAGTTCAGTTAGCTGGCTTTCTTAGTATACTTCCTTCTTCAGGCCACATTGAGCACTTCTTCCTTGCTGACCGCCACTTATGGTGCAGGTTTTACGGCACTGAGTCGTGAAGCATTGTGTGGTGACCATTAATAACAGAGAAACTATGAAATCTCCTCGGGTTATCAGCCAAGTGGTGTCGTCGTCTTGTTGCAACGTTTCAATGGATCTTCTTGATTTCGCCTGAAGACGATGGATACGGAATCCATTGAAACGTTGCAACAAGACGACGACGCCACTCGGCTGATACATAGCTAAAATACGCCGAGAAAGCCTGCAATCACATATAAAACAAAGAAAATATGACCTTATTAACACACACACACACACACACACACACACACACACACACACCTATGCACTTATATAAGCTGCAGAATATCGAGGTAAGACTCAGAGTTGACTGTCGAAAGATGTAAATGTTACGTACTGAGCGAAAATAATCGAAGAGCCTCGATATCGGTTGGCTATATGTTAGGAGACCAAGCGCTGGAATGTGTGACCCATCAAGCATCTAAAAGTTTACAGAGTGATTTAAAGTAAAAACTAAACTACTCCCTCCGAACAGGCCTCGGAAGGCCCTACGGTATCGACGCCCGCCGCTTCATCCTCGGCCTATGCGTCTCTGGATGCGGGTGTGGAGTGGCATGTGGTCAGCACATCGCTCTCCGCAATCCCAGCCTTTGCCAGTTTTCGTGACCAGAACCGCAACTTCTCAGTCAAGCAGTTCCTCAATGGGCCTCACAAAGGCTGAGAGCACGCCGCTTGCTGGCAACGCTCGGGAGGTCCGGGCGGTCACCCATCCATGTGCTAGCCAAGCCCGACAACGTTTAACTTCGGCGATGTGACGTAATGGACCACAAAAATTCAAGTGTTGAGGCTTCAGATCTGTACATTATTAAATCGTGGGAATCAATATGAAATGCTATTCACAAGAGTAATCCCAACTGTTGAGCATTATTTGTCAATTTGGAATAGTAACTAAGTTCTATAAGTTGAGACAAATCAAAGAGGAAGTACACTCTTTTCCAGAGGTGTGTACAGTAAGTGCGAGTGCGTTGCATTGATGATCAGCAAATTCCAGTGCTGCGAGAAAGGCATTGTTCATTCATTACAGACTTACTCTCTACATCCCGAGAGTCCGTATTCAAAGTCAAGAAACATATTTATTCTTCCAACCTGCACCCCAAGTAATGATCACAAAGGTAAAATTTGAAATATTTGACCTACGGAAAAATATCAGCAATCTTTATTCTTGGGTACATTCGAGATTCCTTTACTTTGTGATGCAAATGATTCTCTTACGCCCTGCACACTTTGGTACTCTCTGCATGGCGACATTAGGAATAAGTTCTAGGTACAGATCTGTTTTGACCTTTATAAACAATCTGATATTATATGCAGCGAGCAGTGAGCGGAAGTCAAATAGTAACATAAAATACAGGATGACAATTTAAAAAAAAAATGTAAACCAAAAGACGGGCGAATTCCAAACGATACTGATTATACCTGTGATGCACTACTTCAGTTTTGTTTTTCATCCTTGTATTAAAAGTTGTGTCCGCCTGCATAGATGGGTGGTAACGTGCTCGTCTCCCACGCAAGCGGACCCGGGTCCGATTCCCGGCCGTGTTGTCCTCATCATAATCTAATCCTCGCCACCGGCACCAAGTCGCCCAATGTAGCGTCGAATGAAATAAGACTTGCACTTGGCTGCCGAACTTCACCGCACGGGGTCTCCCGGCCAACGATGCCATATGCTCATTTCTATTTTTTTTTTTTCCATTACAAGTTGTAAACTCCTCACCTCCCTCTCGCCTGTAGTTCTATGAATAGTAATGGTACCAAATTTAATTAAAGGTAAACGGAAGATATATGGTAGGAGGTGAGGAACTCATACACAAGTAAAAAGCTGTGGCAGTATGGCTAGCACCAAACACAAGCCCGTGTTCCGAATTTTTAATATACTTCGATTATTGTTCTACATCTACATCGATATCTATACACCGCAAACCATCTTACGGTGTTGGCGGAGGGTCCTTTGTGTACCACTCTCACTCCACATTTTCCAATTCCAATCGCCTATGGTCCGCAGTAAGAGCGATTGTTGATAAGCCTCCGTGTGAACTCGAATATCTCTAATTTTACGTTCATGGTCGTTTCATGTGATGAACACAGGTGGAAACAATATATTGGCCGAGTCCTGTAGGGACGTGCGCTGACGGAACTAACAGTAAAGCACTTCGTGATGCAGAAGAACTCTCTTGCACCATCTGGAGTTGTCTTGGAGTTAGCTCAGCATCTCCTGACGTTTTGAGCTTGCAAAATGAACCTGTAAAGAAACGCGCTGCTCTTTTGAATCTTCTATATTTTCTCTATCAGTTCTATCTGGTTCGGATCCTAGGCCGATGAGCAGATCTCGCGTATTGGCTGAATGAGGATTTCGTGAGATAACCTCTTTGTGGGTGAACTACGAGTTCCTTTCCTGGTGATTCTGTCAATGAATCTCATTCTTTTTCTACCTTTCCTGCGTTTTGTTTTGTGTGGCAGCTCCACTTTAAATTTCTCCGTACGCGTACTCCTTGAAATTTTATTGATTTAACTGCTTCCCGTGATTGTTCTGTAGACCTGTAATGATACGGTAATAGATGCCTATTTATAAGCAATACGCTATATTTTTTACGTTGAATACACTGTTCTACAAAAAAACCTTTTTTTCTACTTCTGATAAAAAATATTGTGATCCTAGTTGTATTCTGAGTGCTGAATTAAAAACTGTTTTTGGTTTTTTTCTGTCAGGGATAGTTTATGAGTAATCGCAATTTTATTTTTCTTTTCAGTTTCTGATATAGTGCAGCAAACGTGAGGTGAAATTCGACAAACAAATGCACATCTTTATGATGTTATAAGTTCATCACATTAATGGAGGGTTGGATCTAACATATAACACAATAACCTTTGTGTATACACTTTGAAGCATTTATTTGACATGAGAAATTACAGAAAATTGACAAACAATGAGCCACTGCCTTGTAATACACATCACTTTTTTCTCTTGTATTATGAATCTTTCTTCTCTCGAATGATATTCCAGCAATAATCTGCTAACGTAGAAGGTACCCACTTCTCTTCATAGCGCCTTTCTATGGTAGAAATGTCTTTATGGAATCTTTCCCCATGTTCATCCGATACATCACTACAACTCTCTGTGAAGTAGTCCAGATGAGAGTCCATCATATGTACCTTCAAAGACATATTACACCCCAAATCCTGATATGATTTGATCATGTCCTTCACCATTGCTTTGTAGTTAGTAGCTCTTCTTCTTCCGAGGAAGTTTTCCGACACCATCTTGAAACAGTCCCATGCGGTTTTTTCTTTATCAGTTAAACATGCTTCAAAATTTGCATCTTTCTGCAGCTCCCTGATTCGTGGGCCCACAAATAAACCTTCCTTTATTTTTGCAGCTCAAATACGGGGGAATTTGGTAGCTAGATATGCAAATCGAAAGCCTTTTGGATCTATGGCCCGAGTCACGAATTGTTTCATCAGGACAAGTTTGATGTGAAGCGGTGGAAGTAGTATATATTCAGGATCTACCAGACTTTCACGTTGTACATTCTTTTCGCCAACTTTCCATCTTCGCCTATGCCATTTCTTTTTCACGTAGTGAGAATTTCGGTCTCGACTATCCCACTCGCAAAGAAAACAGTCATACTTTGTGTAGCCTTGTTGCATTCCCAGTACCATATCAATTACCTTGAAATCTGCACATATTTTCCATTTGTGTTCATTGTATTTTAATGAATTTAGCATCCTTTGTACGAATTCGTAATTCTCTTTTGTCAAACTAGCGTAAGCTACTGGAACAGAGGGTATTTTATTTCCATTATGGAGCAAAACACCCTTCAGACTTGTTTTCGATGCATCTATGAAAAGTCTCCACTCCTGTGAAATATAAGTGAAGTTCAGCACTTTCAACAGGCCAGCAACGTTATTGCAAAATATCAGTGCTTCGTCAGTTGAAAAATAAGAAATAAAGGCATGTTCTCTGTGTCTGAACACACGGGTTTTAGTACTTTGGTGCAGTAGATTATACTCTTGTAATCTTGAACCAAGCAGCTGCGTCTTTTGTTTACTTAGTCCTAGATCACGTACTAAATCATTTAAATCTGCCTGTGTTAACTAATGTGGCGATGACTCACTTGTGCAGTGATATAAGGAATCATCATTTATGATTTCTTCAGTACTACTTATTTCACTGTCACTCGGAACTTGACCTCGAGCTCTTGAAGGTACTGGAAGGTTGTCGGAATGCTGCACTGGCATTGTCGCTGAAGGCAGATCTGGGTAAACAATGTGCCTCTTCGACTTTTTGTTTGTAAAACCCGGAATTTTTGTTAGACAGAAATAACAATCAGTAACATGGTCCTTAGGCTCCCTCCACACCATGGGAACAGCAAACAACGCCACATTCTCTTTACCTTTCCACCACTGAATTAGTTTGCAGTAACATGTAGCACAACAGAAAAGTGGTGCTCATTCTTTATCTTGGTCTCCTACCTCTACTCCAAAGTAATGTTTGTATGCTTTCTTTATGACTGAAGAAATTTTCTTCCTATTTCTGGCAAAAGTGAACTTCCCACAGATGTAGCAGAAGTTGTCCGGCTTATATCGACATCCCCGACGACGTGGCATTTCTGCAAATTTAAAATACCACTTTGGTAATACACCTGTATTAAATTAATAGTAGGGAACTAGAGGATGCTGATGTGTAGAAACAAGCAGTCGTTTTACCTTCAGCACCAGGCTCAATCAGTTTACACACAGGAACTAAAAAATTCAACCGTGCTCGGAAATATGACAGGCAGTTACTTGTCAGCCAAAACACCCACTCGTTCAGACTGACACAAATTGCGGCTATCACCACAGTTGTAAACTCGATGCACCTGCCCCTAGGAGGCGTGAAGCTTTACTGCCGAGGCAGCGACCGGCTGTCGCCGTTCGAGTTAATGAGATGTTTCAGGTGGTCTTAATGACATAGGTGTGGCGGGGATAACCTAATGATGTCTGATTCTTCCCACCTGGTGTTGCACAAGAAATTATCACGTTCTATCACTACTGGATGCAGCAACATATCAGTATTTCTCTATAACGTCTCTATGTTTGCCATGAATTGTGAATATACATATATATATACATATTACATAAAAAGTATCCATGACAACGATATTTTGTTTACATATTTGAATTTCCCACGGTAAAATGGTCTAGAAGCACATACTTTAATATCAGAAATAGAACCCATGTCGAACAGTGATAGCATCAGCCAATCCCTGCACCAAGCATCGATACTATGCACGTCTTCCTGCATTTCGGTAAAGTTTCCTAATTTAAATAGTTTCAGAATGTAAGTGCAAAGCCGGCCGGTGTGGCCGAGCGGTTCTGTCCGGAATTACGCTACTGCTACGGTCGCAGGTTCGAATCCTGCCTCGGGCATGGATGTGTGTGATGTCCTTCGGTTAGTTAGGTTTAAGTAGTTCTAAGTTTAGGAACTGATGACCTCAGATGTTAAGTCCCATAGTGCTCAGAGCCATTTGAACCAATTTGAACTGATCCTTGTTAGACCCAGTCAATTTGGCCGCTGTCGGCTTACACAGCCGCCTGTTTATGCAATTCTGTGCTCAAGGCTTGGCCAGCGAAAGCTCGCGCGGTCTTTTGCAGTTAGATTTCTTCCAAGCGCAGCAGTGGCCTCTAATGCAGCAGTTTAAAGTTAAGAGGTTCCCATTTTATAAACTTATGCTTCCTTGAGTTATTTAAACATTTTATTAATATAAGTTTGACTTACTTGAATATTATTGTGGAAACCTGTAAGCCTCGCTGCCGTGTCTGTTTTATGATGTTTTAAATCTTTTGCTCTCATCTGGTCATTTTGTATTTTGGTATAATAATTTTTTGGCTGTTTCTCTTATGTTGCCGGCTCAGTTTTAGTAAATTTTTTATTAGTGGCTTCTGCTCATGAAGTTTTGGTAATTTTTATAGCTGTTTAAATTCGGCGTAAATTTGAATCATTTGTCTTTTATATTATGATCTGGCAAACAGTGATTGCGTACGAGTTATAATTGACATTTTATGCCATCCCTGATTATTATTCAGTATTCAAATTAAGTAAATTCTTAATTGGATTAATGTAATCCAGTCTGTGAAAAGTAAATGTATGTTATACCAGTCATTGAAGTTTGTGGAATCTCCACTATTCTAGTTCTTGCTTGTTTTCCTTCCTGTCCATGAAAATCATGTGGTCAAACGCAAATAACGTGATACTATACTTTATTTCTACAATTTATCTTGATTTATTTTCTTAATCCCGTTATGTTACTGTTAGGTGGAAAACTAAAACATATGTAACGCCCAGTACATCCATAAAGTCCTTGAAAGTGGAGTTGTAGCTCCGAAACACTTTGGGCAGCAATCAGTACAATAAGAAAAAAGAAAAAAGTGTCTCTGGTTACAGAATATTATTAAGTAGTATTACCTAACCTACAGTTTCGTCTGTATACCACCGCATTATCCGCATAAACACATGGAAGTCTGTCGAAAGCCTTCTGGAAGTTCAGGAAGATTGCGTTAACCTCTGAGCCAGTATCTACAGGTTTCTAGGCTTCGTGGACGAGCAAACAGACCTGGGTTTTACACGATCGTCGTTTTCGGAAAAAATCAACCTTATTCCTATATAGAAGATTTTCGATCTCCAGAAACGCCGCACTACGCAAGTGTAAAACGTTTCAAAATTCTATAACAGAACGATGTCAGAGATATAGGCCAATAGGTTTATTGTACGCTTTGACAGATACTATGGAGATAGTTTATGTTCAAGAACTCACATAGACACTTTATGTAATTTTAATCATTGTCTGTTAGACAGAAATTTCAAATGTAAGAAGCTTCAGATCGCACTTGCTATCACGGCTACGTTTACAATACTATTTTCACGCTTCTCGGTTTCATTTTTAAAAATTTCTCCACTAATACCACTAAAGTTTGGCTGAAATAAGTACACCAAATCACCATTTCTTGTTATTCAAACCTCATTTTTGACCTTTATAGACGAGGAGAGTTAAATCCAAACACATATTTTTTAGTAACTCCTTATTCTCATTGTTTCCTATGAATCTTCCAGTTTCATTCTTCTCATCCCACTTCCACTGCTTATCTATCGTCGACATTTACTTTATATTATTCGATACATAGCATAACTATGTCAGTCACAATTCTGCCTGCCTGAAATGCGATGCGACCCAGTGAGTCAAAAAATGGTCCAAATGGCTCTGAGCACTATGGGACTTAACATCTGAGGTCATCAGTCCTCTCGAACTTAGAACTACGTAAACGTAACTAACCTAAGGACATCACACACATCCATGCCCGAGGCAGGATTCGAACCTGCGACCGTAGCAGTCGCGCGGTTCCAAACTGAAGCGCCTGGAACCGCTCGGCCACCATGGCCGGCTCCAGTGAGTCATTTGACTCACAACTGACAACTTCAAAACGCACTCTAGTCAGGTCGTCAAACTCGCCCTCTCAGCTGTACAATACTTGATGAACGTCCGTCTCCCAGAAAGTTTGGTCCTGCTAATAATGATAAGTTATGAGTAATTCTTTACACTGTCACTGCAATGTTAAAATAATGTGACAGAAAATCTTTAAGCTATTCAAGAAAATTGCTTTTGATCATGTTACTCTTTCCTCGCTAGAATTAAAATTCATTTGAGGAAGAAATTTCTGAGAAAGTGCATTTTTAGCACGGCATTGTATGGAAGTGAATCTTGAACTGTGGGGAAAACTAGAAATGAAGAGAATCGAAGCGTTTGAGATAAAATGCTGTTGAAAGATGCTGAAACGACAGGTGCACTGAAGAGATAATTGGAGGTTCTGCGCAGAATCGGCGAGGATAGGAACTTGTAGAAATTACTGAAACGGGGAAGGGTCAGAAGATAGAATTTTTGCTAAGACATCAGTAAAAAGCTATCATGATACTACAGAACTGTGGGGGGTAATAAGTGTAGGGGAAGAAAGACGTTGGACTTCATCCAACAAACAACTGAGAGTGCAAGCGCTCCTTGGAGATGAGGAGGGTGGCACAGGGGAATGGGTCGTGTCGAAGCAGCCAGAGGACTATGGAAAGAAAACAGCATAATCTTCATAAGAAAGCAAACGCGAGTCGAGAATTCTCCCGAATTTCAGCAGAAACTGCACAATATCCGCAGACACACAGTCAATGATGGTGAAATAATGCCCATTACTGTCCTGCTCTTATCTACTCTCCTGTTTATAGGAAGAAGTGAGTAAAGCACGCTTGCAGTAGTTACATTGAAGGGTAACAGAGCAATTTATATGATTTGCAAAAGCCGTGGCCTCTTTTTCCCATCTTTCGTCCTCGAGATGATTTTCCGTCTACAGTGGCCACCATGATAAACTAGAAGTCGACAAAAAAGTTTGAGTCTTATTAATCGAACTGGTGCTGCTCAAACTGACAAGAAACCTCCATTCCTGCTCCCTTCTACGGATGATGATACATATATTATACGTTTATCAAAATGTGATCATTCCGTTGTTGCATATGTTTCATATAATGTGTACTTTTTGCAAACGTGCACATACAGCTGAAACTAATCTTCAGTATCACTTTTTTGTTTGGTTTCTCACTCATCCTTTTTTATTTAGCACAGTGTCCAATGTTCTACGAATATTTTTCCAGTTCCACTGCTATTTATGCGTCTCGTTACTGGGCTACAGTGAACAATAATTTGTTGAAAGGAAACACTTGTAGGTTAACACACATATTTTTTAAGCCTCATAGAAGAAAGACTCAATTTAAAGGTCTGCAGGCTACTGAATAAAAATAGACTAAAAAATAGTGTCATAGATATGTCCCACTACAACACATATGCTTCGTAAAAACCTGATATTGGACCCATTCCTCTACCGTGTGAAGCAGAAGTATCGTGAAGTTAGCTTAGAATGTTCGGTCCTGTGAACCAATTCGCCCCAGCTTATCATCAGTAGATGAGCGCTAAATGTCAAGGAAGTCAGCTACGTGAAAGTGGAGTGAGTGCAGTCAAGTAACCTTCACACACAGAACATAGAGCCAACATGACGTTCCCTCCCGCCTCCCTCCTTTTCCCACACCTGCCTTTAATAAGAGGACTTCATCTCAGGAGAATGCTGATCCATTTTAACACATGACTGACCTTTTTACTTGTAAGTTTTGAGTCAGTTATTCTATTTTCGATGTAAGGATGGTATTCTGTCAACGCATCAGATGTTTGTATCTTGATTTTCCGCTTCGTTTAAACAGCAGTGAACCGTACGCTGCAATTCATTCAACAGGAACATGTTTCTTCAAATATTTTACGCATTCTTTTCGTAGCGGTTTTTCCATGTAATCCTTTTTTCGGTTGTGATAGAGTCTCACTGGTTACGTGTGTCTTCTTTCACCCATACATTACCCATACCGGCTATAAAATAATTGCTCAAAAATAAGTCTCTTTCAGTAGTTCTTGTCCTATAGGACTACAGTCTAAGAACAAAATTAGTTTCTCCACCGAAGATGTTATAAATTTATAACTTTTATTTTTGAAACAGGTTTCGGTGGAACGTAATCATTTGGCAGGTGTGAAACATAAACGAGTTTCGATAGCATATCTTTTTTTTTTATATTTTCAGTTTCAGCACATTTAGAAATAGCTATTACATATGTACATATACGCAATCTGGAAACATAATAGTCGTAACAGTTTCTGCATCAAACAAAATACCTCGAGATGCATTCCGGCGTACTGCATGCAGGTGGAGCACTTGACTGGATGCCCTTTGCTGTAATGTATGCAACGGAGACTGGATAATCATTGCCATATTGTATACAGAAGATTTAGTGCGAACGCGCATATGAGATATGTGTTTCAGAGGCTTTGTTAAATCTCTTAGTCATCACGCTTTCGTTATTATATGTACAATTACCAAGCGTAAATTTACAGAACATATCGAAACAAGTACATTTATACTGCACTGAGCAGTTTATACTTTATGAGTGCCACATGGTGGTGTCCTGTCCGAAGTCCGAACTAGCTACAGAAATTACGGTCCAAGAATACGGCAGCTTTAGTTGTAAATATAATGTGGTTTTTAAACTGAATACAAGCTTTGGAGCAGTGTTGAAGGAATACGAAATGGTCCACGTTCTGTCTTTGTCGATAGAGCAATAGTATTTATGGCAGATTTTTAACCTCTCGTATGTTTTCCATAATTTTCTGTTTAAGTATCACACGAGCAAAGTTCCAGGGTCACACAAATAGGATTACTACTTTTCGTTAAGAAATACATAATTTTCACTCATCCGTTAACCCTTTATAAACATTAATTACCCGGATTATTCATGGTACACATCGTACTATACAAAATTCGTAGTTACCTGTTCTGCTCTTAAGCTTCCAGCATGATTTACCCGTCAAGGTACGTTTACAGCCGCTAGTTATTGCATGATATTTGTGTCAGACGAAATCGTGTCTAATGTAAAAAGTGAAGAACTTAGCTCGAGGA
The DNA here is from genome assembly GCF_021461395.2 of Schistocerca americana. Lineage (NCBI taxonomy): Eukaryota > Metazoa > Arthropoda > Insecta > Orthoptera > Acrididae > Schistocerca > Schistocerca americana. The sequence goes on along the minus strand of NC_060122.1, from coordinate 377,016,552 downwards.
TATATATCTTTACTAACAGCAGTATGTGTTGACATATCTACAACAACAGATGAAAATACTATTTGCAAATTCACACTCGTTCGATAGATATTGCATCAGGTGACTCCTCGCCTGCTTTTCTGGCACTGAGCAATAAGTTGCGAGTTAACAAGCATGACAAAAAAAGAGTAGTTAAAAGTAGAACGAAGAAGACGATCCGTATGAAGTATCTTGCCAAATACGTTCCAACCGGCATGAGAACACTTTCTTCCGGATATTTAAGTAAAAAAAAAAGCAAGTCATAATGGATATACGTGAAGAGGATGAGCTAGTGCCAAATCCTGCTTCCCATAATTACACTAATCCGAATTAATATCGCTTTCTTCCATTTATTTCCTCATCTCCTTCCGTTCACTTACGTTCCATTTCGAAGTATTGAAGTATCCTGCAGTTGCCAATCTTTTTGCCGCTTTTACATATTTGACGCATTCTGAAATATTTTTGTGCAGCATATTATACAATGGGAACATCAGGTTACATGTCCCTGCAAACGTGAACAGCTGTGCTGATTTGATATACTGATTTTTAAAAGCGTAATCTCCTCATTTCTTTGGTTTGTGTACCCAACGTTTTGATTCATAACTAATCATACTATTGTCGACTGTCTATGGACCATATAATTTTATAGTCATTTGACCATAAAGTTTTATGCTTTCTCCTGTACAACGCGTATGTTAATCATTATGTTCAGATAAATGAATGCCCAAGAGTCTTGCAAAAGAAACAGTTCTTCCTTGTTTTCTTGTCCGTCTTCTTCACTTTTCTTTTCCTTCTAAACGAAATGAAAGTGATATAACTGAATTGAAGGAAAGCGGACCATTCACCGAAAAGCAGAAGCGTTGAGTCATCGACACACACACACACACACACACACACACACACACACACACACACACACACACAAACTCATAAATACACACTCCTATGCTCCTACATGGCGTCGGTTGGACACACATTGCCTCTTATATATACCTAGCATTTTCAGTACGTGAGTGAGAGTGACATGCTGTGTACACTAACACACGAAAACTTCACAAGCCAAGATCGCTAAGAAGGCTTATTTTACAAAATTTATCAAAGTTATATACTGTAATTATACATAAAAAGTTTTTTATATCTCATATTTGGATTCTATATTAATTTAAAAGAAAGTGTTTCTTAAAAATGTGTTGGCAACTAAAGGGGTCGGAGAGATATAATTACAAGCCACATTCAACTAGTTTTGAGATACAGCTACTTTAGTGTATGGAAGAATAAAAATGTTGAAGACAAAATAGAAACTTCCTTTTCGCTTTTAATTATAGTTTAATACATTGAAAACATTGTGTAAAATACACGATCTTCTTTCTGTTATGTTAATTTGAGAATCAATTTAATTATGATGTGGTCGAAAATGGCTTATTACTGTGTCTCCCTGAAAATAATTTAGAACACAAAATACGTTCTTCACCGAGTAATTTAGTATAGCACTCATTTGAACAACTAAAGCATCTTCCCAAAGATGCTGCTTGAACATTCTTCTTGGTTTTAGAAGACACATACTGCTGACCCGCTTTACGTCGACGTTTGGCCTTAATTTTTTTTTTTTCAGTGGTCTATATTACGCTTTATTTTTCTTGAGGAGCTTGGTTTCTGGGGTGATACTTCATTTGCTCTACTTATTTCAGGCTGTAATATGTATAGAAAAATAGTAACAGAACTTCCGTGAGACATAGTCACAAGTCACACAAATCATTATATGCTGCTGAAATGGCATTGATAATAAAAATATGCCTACAAGTTTGTAGCCATGAAAACTATATTATTAGCGCAATCAGTGGTCATTAAAATTGGCTCTAAAAGTTTCGCATTAACACAAAAGACGACGATCAACTGTGAGAGCAATGTTACGAGAAACAAAGTCACAAGCCACTGAACAATGGTCACCAGTAAAAAATATTTTTGTATATTTAATGAAACATCTTCTGAGCTAGTACTGTTGCTTGATGGACACCAAGACTCATCACGATCACTGTCAGAATCCTCATTTACACTACTGTCACTGACATATACGCCTAGAATGTGCGAAGCACCTTCAGATGTATGTGAGCAGTCAGTTATTTTGATGTGCCTTGTCACTACGTATCTTCTGAAAAAGACACCAGTGGCAGAGTATAGAACGACACTACGTCATCACCTGCCACTTGTTGTAGAAAGACGGATCTTCTTCAATCCAAGATGAGGAGGGCATCGTTAAGAATAGCATAGCGTGATTATCTCAATTTTGACAAAAGTGTGGCTTATATCTCTCCGATCCCTTCAATTATATGAAATTATTATGTAGGTTTTGTGCTGTAAACAAGATGATAATCCACTCAACCGCGACAGTGCCACCTGTTGGACACACATGGCGGTCGTTGTGTTAAACTACTTCTCTGTCAGTCTCCAGCTGGTGGTGAACATGAACAATATTGTAATGGGCACAATACAATTACGTCTATGTACGTACATAGTAATTTTACATTTGATATGACAATTTGTCTTCATGATAGTGAGAAGCTTATATGCAATGTAAAACGACTTCCAACACTGATGAACAATATTTTGTAATGTTTAAAGAGTAAGATGAGTTATAATTCCGTAGTTTGTAGTACAGGACACTTATCGTGGCACGAGGACATGGCCGTAAAATATTTTTCCTATCATTTTCTGTTCATCGTCTTGCAGATCCAATGATGACAGCATAGCTCAGTCGAAACTGGTCATCCAAAACATGTTTTTTTAGCGGTCTTGGCTCACGAAGTTTTCTTCAGGTTCCACACAATGCCTGTGTTGCATTTCAGTAGGCGGACTAGGCTGAGCTAGGGGTTGTGTCTGGTGGGGTGGTCAGGGGAGAGAGGCAGAGGCAGGGAGAGGGGTCGGAGGCTGGGTGTTACTCTTTCCTGCGTGCCTTGGGTAGAAACAACTTACCGTCACATGTTCCCGTGGGTAGATCGAACCAGAAGGAAACTAACACATGTTCCTATAAATTCGCAATAGACTAAAATTCGCGAAGTGGACGATACACTAAAAAGTGTGAGGCGTAGCAATATAGTAATCATCTTGGGGTTGAAGCTCTTTTTTTCCTCCGTGTTTGCTTTAACAATACATATGCTTTTGGATAGGGTCCGCCTTTAGCAAAACACAATTTTGTTTTTAACCCAAACATGTTTCACTGCAGTTGCAGCATCTTCAGTGGGCTTTTTATTTTTCATCTGTTAAAGATAAAGAATATTCTTTACTGTTTGTGTACATGTAACTATTAGTTTTCAAATCGTACTTACTGATATTTGAAAAAAAACACAAATTGTGAATGAGATTTTTCACTCTGGAGCGGAGGTTGCGCTGATATGAAACTTCCTGGCAGATTAAAACTGTGTGCCGGACCGAGACTCGAACTCGGGACCTTTGCCTTTCGCGGGCAAGTGCTCTACCAACTTTTGTTTTTTTTATTTTTTTAAGAAAACAAATAAAAACCGCTTGGGTATCAAAATAAAAGACGACGTTCTTCATAAATAACACAATATCCTTTGAAAACGTAAAACATAAAAGGTAGCTATATTTCCGCAACGGCCTTCTTTTGTATTTGTATGTTTTTTGTTAACATAAATGAGTGTACAGTCTCACCATCAGCAGCATTTTTTTTTTTTTTTTTTTTTTGGGAGCACAAGAGAAAGAAAACAAATAGGCTGCAGATAGAGAGCTATGTGTGAAAAGGATAAACATGTGTAAGGAGAAAAAAAAACTTAGAAGAGGAGGAGAAAAGAGAACTGAAATAAAATAGGAATACTTTCCGCGCCATGCTCCACTTTGGCGCGCCAGCAGAACAAAATGCATTCTATCATTGACCATTGAAGGGGAACGTGGGATCGTCCAGCCTTGGCCGGCACGGTTCGTTGAGATTCCAGCTTTGAGGCGGGTTGGTGAAAATGCTCTGTAAATAGTTCGCGAAAGTGGCCCGATAGTGTCGATGCCGGCGAAGGGTGTGGTGATGTACTTGGAGGCGTGTCCAAAAGTCCGCCGGATCGACGATGTCGTCCCGGAAGAGGTAGTTGACAGCCATGCCACTGATCCATGTGATGGCGTGCCACTTAGCCGATGGAAAGTAGGTCGTGTCGGGATATATCATCATAGTGGGAGAAAAGTGATGTGGTGGTACTCGGAGGTAGAAAGCCACAATCTTCTGTACGAGGGTCCAGACAGCTGCTGCTGGCCCACACTCAAAACGATGTAAATCTGTATCTTCGACATTGCACTTGAGGCACAGGGGTGAGTCCACCAGTGCGATGCGATGCAGTTTCTGCCTTGTAGTATACTTGCCGTTGACGAGAAGGTACCACATAGAGGTGGTGTCAGTGGTGTGATATGGTTGGTGGATCGTTTTCCAAACTGTAGGCCATGAAACCTGGGGGTGACGTGTTTCGACGGGGTTGCGGGGTGGAGACTTTCGGAGAAGGCGGTAGATGTCGCGGGTGGTCGTCTTCCTGGTCCTGGGGAGCTCGGTGCATATGTAGCTGTACTCCAAAAAGAAACGGCCGATATGGGACATCGGAGGTGGGATGTGCGCCAAAGACGTCGGTGGGCGTCTCGAAACAGGCGCGAGCTCGGTGGTCAACATTCCAGTAAAACTAGCATTTTGGCTTTTCCATAACCGGAGCATAGTATTGGTGTAAAGTGCCGTAGTCCTGGCGCTCACATTAACCAGATCGAGGCCACCGTCCCGCTTCGGTAAGGTGAGAGCTTCATACTGGACTTTGATGATGTGTCCAGAACAAATGAAATAGCCGAATGCCGCCTGTAACCTGGCCGCCATTGTCGCAGTGATGGGCAGAATCTGCGCTATGTGGGGTATCCGAGCTGCCAGATGGGTATTGACGGAGGTGACTCTCTGGCACATATTCAGCGGGCGTAGTATGTGATTTTGTATGTTGGCCCGGATGCGTTGCAGCAGCGCCCGAAAATTGATCGCCGAGGTGCGGCGAATGTCTCGCGTGTACACCAATCCGAGACAACGAATGGTGTCCACCAGTTGAAATGGAACTACGCTGTCTGCGGGAAGGCCGCGGCCGATCTTCATGGCGCATGATTTTGCCACGTTCATAGCGCTCCCTGCCCCTGCACTGTAACGGGTAATCCACTGCATCGCAGCTTGTACTTCAGCCGCTGAACGTACGACGAGGGCCAAGTCGTCCGCGTAAGCTCGGCAGCGGAACATATGATCCCGGAGTGGAATACCTGTCAAACGTCGCCGTAATCCGCAAATGAGTGGTTCCATCGCAATGGCATAAAGTACCGTCGACAAAGGGCAACCCTGCCGTACTGAGCGTTCAATCCGTATAGGTTCTGTAAGTCTGCCGTTGACGAGAAGTCTGGACGTTGCTCCACGAAGGAGCCGCATAATCACTTGCGTGAACGTCGGGGGAATTGCCATTCGGTCCATCACTGCGTTAAGGAATGCATGATTGACGCGGTCAAACGCTTGTTTGAAGTCGATGGAGATTAAAGCGCCTGGCAGTCGCGAGTGTGTTGCCACAGCGATCACATCTCGATATTCACTGAGGGCCGTCTGTATATTACGATCGCCGCCAAAGGATGTTTGTTCGTGGGAAACAATGTCCCGTAAGACATGTTTGAGTCGCACTGCCAGAAGGCGTGTGAAAATCTTGAAGTCCGAATTGAGTAACGTGATCGGCCGATAACTGTCGAGTCGTGTTCCTCCTGCGGGTTTCGGGACTGGTACAAGTAAGCCTTCCATGAACATTGGTGGCGGGTTCGCCGCGCCGGACAGAAGTTCCCAGTACATGTCCCTCCATCGTGGTATCATCAAATCTTGGAAGGTTCTGTAAAATTCGAGAGGTAAACCATCCGGACCGGGAGATCGATTCAGAGACCCCTTGGCCACAGCGCCTTGGACGTCGTCGGTGGTCACTTCAGCAGTCAGGAGGGTTGCAGCTGCTGCGTTTAGAGTACCAAGTGTCTCATGGGCAACCTCAGCAATGGCCTCTGCACCGGCAGGTACTTCTTGATAGAAAAGTCTATAGTGCGTTGTGAATGCATCCGCAATGGTAGCTTGCGAAGTCAGCCGTCGTCCATCAGGTAAGTCTAAAGTTGTCATTAAAGCCTGTCGGCGTCGACGAACATTTTGAACAATATGATGCATAGAAGGTTCTTCACCATTAATCCTGTCTTTGCTGCGGGCTCGTACAATGGCTCCCTCTAGACGGCATCTGGTCAAGGATAAAATCTTTGCCTTGATGCATTGAGCTTCTTTGAGGCGATCAGGGGATGGAGGATGATCCATGAGTTCACGTAGAGCGCTATAGTAGAAATCAGTTGTATGGTGATTCCACCTGGCTTTGGATCTGCCATAGTGTGTCAATGTGCGTCGGATGGCCGGTTTGGCGCACAGCAACCACCACTGTAGTGTGGACTCGTAACGCATAATGCGTTGAACACAGGTGTTCCACGTCTCGGTGACCTGTTGTCGACATTCAGGGTCCCGCAGTAGCGCGACATTGAGTTTCCAAGGTCCTGCACTGCGCCATATAGACTATCGACGTAGGTTCATGGTACAGATATAGATGTCATGATCCGAAAAGGCAGACGGCCAACGTTACGCGTCGAGGAGAACTGATTTTAGAGCGTTAGAGATGTATATTCTATCAAGTCGGCTGGTGGAGTGGCTCGTGATGTGTGTATACCCCAGGCGGTCGCCGTGTACCACTCGTCAAGTGTCGAGGAGACGAAGACGGCGGACGAGGAAGCGAAGTTCGGGACACGTGGTGAAATGGGGGTATTGGTCTGTGCGCTCGAGAACACAGTTGAAATCTCCACCTACGATGAGATGATCGTATCGACCGAGGAATAAAGGCGTGATATCTTCTGCGTAGAACTGGGAGCGATCCCTCCGTTTATCAGTGCCCGATGGGGCGTAGAGAGTTATGATTTTGAGTCCTTCAACTGTTATGGCCACCCCTCGCGCTGTTGGGAGGTATGCGACATCGGAAACTACAATTCCTTCTCGGAGGAGGATGGCAGCGCCTGTGTGTTCCATAGCTGCAGGGGCGGCGTACGTCTCATATCCGTAACACCCAGTCCAAGTCGCTGTCCTCAGTTCTTGTAACAGGGCGATGTCGATGTCCGCTGCTCTTAGCGTGTCACGGAGCAGTTGAAGTTTAGCGTGGGAGCCGATATTATTAGTATTGATAGTAGCTATTCGGTACGCCTGATGGGAGATCCGTGCTGCTGATAGGGTCGTAGCTGGTGAAGATTGTTGTGGTGGATGCTGGAAGTCCATAGAAGTCGCAGGATTCGCCGTAGAAACTTCCCCCATTTTAGTTTTGGTCTAACGGAGAAACAGATCTCATTTCCGCATCAGATGGAGGTGGGAAATCCGTGTCATCCGCCCATGAAAGGTGTCCGACAGGTTTGACATCTGCGAGAGGTGGCAGCGCTGGCCGAGTCGGCTCAATGGCGTCGGTGACAACAGGCGTGCTATGTTCCATGGCTTCTGGGCGTGGGGCTTGCGCACGATCTCTGTTGGACGGTTCACCGTCTTGTGGATGACGCGTCTCCATGGCAGAGGAGAAAGTGTTATCGTGTTCTCCGTCGGAGTGATGTGGCATCTCTTCGTCCTGCGGAGGGGGTTCAATGGTCGAGTCTGATGTCTTGCGGCGTTTTTTTCGTCGTTTGGGTGACTTCTGCTTTCGGCAATGAGTTTCGGTGTCTGAGGAAGGAAGAGATTCACGTCGTTCCAGTACAAAAACCGCGGGTGCTATGATGCGGTATTCATTCTCCAGAACACTCTCATTGATATCCTTGTGATCTTCTAGCGTGGGGGTGTCCGGCTGTTGGACATGTTCACGGGTGGCATCGCCGGTTTCAAGGTGCTGGGACGCCTCCGGGTGTATCGGAACAGAGAGACGCTCATGAACGGCGCCTTGTGAGGGTTGGACGTGCAGTGTCGCCGCATAGGTGACTGGAAGGGTGGTCGTGGTTCTGTCGGTGTTCGTATCGTCGGGCCTTAGTTGTGTCATGCGGCGTTGCAGGCATTCATTACGGACGTGGCCTTCTTTGCCACAACCGGAACATGTTCGAGATTGTCCGTCGTAAATGACCACCGCGCGGCAGCCGCCGATAGAAATGTACGATGGAATGTGTCGTTTGAGATCGATTCGGACTTGTCTCACACCATTAAGCACCGGATACGTCGTAAACTGTGCCCATGTCTCGGCTACGTGGCTCTGGACTTTTCCGAACGGTCTTAGCGCCGCGATGACTTCATCTTCAGTCACCTCGAAAGGCAGTTCGAATACACGGAACGTCCGAAGGCCAAGTCCTGCATGGTCGACATCCACAGGCCCGATGTTTCCATTGGAGTGCCGAAATTTTAGTCCATGTCGCGTCCTTTGAATGATCTCGTTGCAGGCAGCGTCGGAAGTCATCTTAACATAAACGACGCTGCTACTGATCGATAGGTGTATGCCGATGAGTTCGTCACGCGGGATCTTCACGTCTTCGCGTAGGAAGCGTTCGACGGCCAGTGCTTTGGGTCGTGCGTATTCGTTTGAGAAGGTGAACTTAAGAGTGTTCTTCCTGTAAGAGTTGGCCATTACAGCTTGTTCGACTGAGAAGCGCGGTGACGAGGAAGTAAACAAAACACTCCGCGCGCGCAGCGGCGTGGACGGCCGAGCGCGGTGCGCACTGCTGCCCTGCCGAACGCAGACTGCCAACTGAGCTACCCAAGCACGATTCACGCCCCGTCCTCAGAGCTTTACTTCCGCCAGTAACCTCGTCTCCTACCTTCCAAACTTTACTGGCGGAAGTAAATCTGTGAGGACGGGGCGGGAGTCGTGCTTGGGTAGCTCAGTTGGTAGAGCACTTGCCCGGGAAAGGCGAAGGTTCCGAGTTCGAGTCTCAGTGCGTCACACAGTTTTAATCTGCCAGGAAGTTACATAAATTGTGAGTTCATATCTGTTTACCAGATAGTGTGGTTTTTCTGATGTGGTAAACAGGTATGAACTCACAATTTATCTGTTTTTTTTTTTTTCAAATATCCGTAATTACGATTTAAAAACCAATAGTTACATGTATACAAACAGTAAAGAACATTCTTTATCTTTAACAGATGAAAAATAAAAAGCCAACTGAAGAAGCTGCAACTGCAGTGAAACGTGTTTGGGTTATAAAAACAAAACTGTTTTTTGCTAAAGGCGGACCCTATCCAAAAACATACGTATAGCAATACAATGGTTCCAAATCGGTGGCCACTCGACACCAAAAACTAAATGAGTCAGCTTGGCTGTGCAGTCGCGCAATACGAACAGCTAGGAAGTGCAGCAAGGAATGGCCTGCACCGCGAGCCCTGGCCACAGGCTCAGCGGGAAACAGTCGCCACCGTGTTGCGCCACGTAATGTTCATATCTCGGGTCTTATTATGACAGCAACCCGCAGCTGCCGCTCGCAGCTTTAGTACCTCTGACTTGTCTACGTCCGTGCTAGGCCTAGCATCTGAATCAAAATGGCTCAAATGGCTTTGAGCACTATGGGACTTAACTGCTGAGGTAATCAGTCCTCTAGAACTTAGAACTACTTAAACCTAACTAAACTACGGACATCACACACATCCATGCCCGAGGCAGGATCCGAACCTGCGACCGTAGCGGTCGCGTGGTTCCAGACTGTAGCGACTAGAAGCGCTCGTCCACCCCGGCCGGCAGCATCTGAATCAAATGGTTCAATTGGCTCTAAGCACTATGGGACTTAACATGTAAGGTCATCAGTCCCCTAAGCTTAGAACTACGAAAAACTAACTAACATAAGGGCATCACGCACATCCATGCCAGAGGCAAGATTCGAAGCTGCGACCGTGGCAGTCGCGTGGTTCCCGACTGACATCTGAATCACTATCGGATACAAAAGTGGTCGGTTGTCTATCGACCTACTTTGGAGGTGTCCGTGACGATGTCCGACAAAAAGTGAAGGCAAGACATTACACCTTCACACAGAGGGTATTTGACTGCTGCCCTAGCTATCACTTTGTCCAGATCTCTCACTTACCGAGAACATCTAGCCATGAGTTGGCAAGAGACTGAAGTGCCATCACTCGCGTGCCACTTCGTTCAATGACTCTGGCGCGGAGTGGACACAGTGTGGAACGAAGTTCAAAAAATGGTTCAAATGGCTCTGAGCACTATGCGACTTAACTGCTGAGGTCATCAGTCGCCTAGAACTTAGAACTAATTAAAGCTAACTAATCGAAGGACATCACATACATCCATGCCCGAGGCAGGATTCGAACCTGCGACCGTAGCGGAACGAAGTTCCCGTATGCTCAGCCGTGTTAGTGCTATTCTTGCTGACCAGGTGGCAGCTCTGTATACTGTTTGCCAGCTTTATACCCCCAAGTCACATATAAATTATTTCGTCGTTCTATGATGTGTACGCACAATAGGTCAAATTCGGTCCTGAAGGTCTTACAACGTTAATGGATGAAGATTATTCATCAGATAAAATCTCGAGGCAACCAAATGTCTTCAAGTTCGTGTTCTAGATAACCGATCACAGGCACTACAAGATACTGAAGAAACAGTTTCGATCGGGCGGCCGCTGCCTCCCCGTCCCCCTAAGCGCAGGCTGCGTCGCAGCTGAGTGGCCGCGCGGCGCGCGCTGCAGGCTCCAGTGGTCAGCAGTTGCACCTGGAGCTGGAGCTGGACCAGCTGCACGCTGCCGCGGTCTGCTGCAAGAAGCTCCGGCACCGCACTCCTCCCTTCCCGTGGCCAGTGGGGAGCCTGAGGAACGGCCACCCTAAAAAGACGTGGTCCGCCTCCTTTGTTTTCCACGCCTCGACGCCCTCTGGGAAGACGGCGAAAAAGCGTTCTTTGGAATTTCTAGTTTTAAGCATGATTTTTACACCTAAGTTCCTCTCGAAAACAAATGCTTCTGGTCCCGTGCTAAACCTTTTCCCTCTTTTCTAATTACACCCCTTCCCCATTTTACAAGTGGAAGTGTTAAAACACTAGTATACTGTATATAAAATCTTGTACTTCATTAGAATCCGGCGGAGATCGATGAATAAAACTACTCTGATCCATTCACATGCAGAAATGCTACCTAATGATTATTTTCTGAAGACGAGTACAATATACTCTTTCCCCATACGCAAAAGTTATCATATTTTTAATATTATTCTGAGAGATACTTGGATTATATAACGTTAGACGTACTATTCTTTCAAAAACATGCACTATGAGCAGATGCTCCAGGATTTTCAACATATCACAAGAAAAAGAATACACAAGAAATACATTCTACATCGCCCCCCCCCCCACCCAAAAAAAAGAAGAAGAAGAAGAGGAAGAAAACGACTCTCCACGAAGGATATCCGAATGGGACGAAAATTGGTAGATGTGATGTACACGTACGGGCAAACAAATGATAAAAGTTTCAGAAAAATTCGATGTTTTATCCAACAGAAAGAGTATCACAAATTCAGCAAGTAAATAAAGCGTTGGCCAACCTTTAGTCCTTATGCAAGCAATTATTCGGCTTGCCGGACTTGTTGGACGCTCTCTTGAGGGATACCGCGACAAATTCTGTCCAACTGGCACGTTAAATCGTCAAAATCCCGAGCTGATTGGAGGGCCTTGCCCATAATGCTCCAAACGGCCTCAGTTGGGGAGAGATCTTCTTGGCTAAGGTACAATTCGGCAAGCACGAAGACAACCAATCGAAATTCTCGTCTTGTACAGACGGTTATTACCTTGTTGAAATGTAAGCCCACGATCTATTGTCATGAAAGGCAACAAAACGATCGGTAGAATATCTCGACATGCCGCCGTACTGTAAGGGTGCCATGGAAGGCAACCAAAGCGGTCCAGCTATAAAAAGAAATGGCACCCCGGACCATCAATCCTGGTTGTCGCGCCACATGGCGCACGACAGTCAGTTTCGTACCCCCCCCCCCCCTCCCCCTGCTATCCAGGGCGTGACCAGACTCCTCTTCTCTGGTCATCGGGTCTCTGTTCGATGCGAGACTCATCACTGGCCACAGTTCTCCTCTAGTCAGTCAGATTCCAGGCCGAAGACGTGTCTGGAGATGCTCCGGTCAGCAGTCAGCGGTCGTCCGCAAAACGATCAGATAACCGGAGTGATGGTCTGGGGTTGCATTTCTTTTCACAGCAGTATCTTTGGTTGTCATCCGCGATACCCTCATAGCACATAGTCGATTATATCCTACGTCCCGTTTTGTTGCCCTTCGTAGCAAGCTAAGCTGGACTTCCATTTCAGAACGTCCATTCCCTTCCGCACACGGCGAGAGTTTCTACTGTTTCTTTTCGTGCTTGGAAAACCCCAGATTGCCCAGCAAGGCCGCTGAATCTTTCCTCAATTGAGACCCTTTGGAACATTATGGGCAAGGGACTCCAAACATCTCGGGATTCTGGCGATCTAATGACCCAGTCGGACAGAATTTGGCAGGATATAAAAAAAATCAATCAATAAAAATTAAATTTCCAAAATGTTTAATTTATAAGCAACTACCGAGCATAAAAATGTGAATAAATTTATCTTATGACTGCCAGCTACTTCACAATCTGTCGTTGCAGGTACATGGAAGACTCTAGAAGACAGGGTAGTAAGTTACTGCGAAGTAGATGGCTATTGTATTGGCAGCAGTGTAACCAACTTGATAGTTATCTTGCGCTGCCTCTTGTTTAGACTGTTATATAATGGAACATATGTAATTGTGGCGTAGGATGTAGTTTGCATTAAGCTCTCCGGTTCTGAATTGAAACAAGAGCAGAAAATGAAGATAAGTATTTGTTGCACGGTAGTGCTGAAGAAAGTACCCTTTCTAATGATGTGATGTGAGTGAAGTAACATGCTCAGATTTACAATGAGACCAAACTCTGTCTAGTTAAAGGTTAGTATACAACGTACTGGATTTCGTCTAGCAATTTTTTAAATATATTTTCATCTTCTTTCCTCAATAGATTGTCTCGAATACGTATCTGTGACAAGTGACTAACACTGTTGAGTGTTTGGGAACTGTTGTGTTATGTTTAAGAATTAATCAGTACTTACGCGTATGACAGACAGAGACAGCGCAGCCAAACGCAGTCACATAGCCTGCACCTCTGAAATTACACCAAGTGGACTAGTCAAGGCACCTTCTTCTTACAGATCAACAAGTCATAGATAGAGTCACTTTCCGTAACTCCGAAAGACTTTTCGGAAAGGTATGTGGTAAACGAAACTTTGAGCAGACAGGTGCACTATCTTCTCAAAATGTTTCTTCAGTCTTCCGTTTCTAAAGATAGATTGCACAGTGGACCTTGAATTAGATTACATTTAGTTTTCGTTCCATAGACCCAAGAATGACATGATTCTCATAGGTGCGGAACATGTCAGAATATATAACGTAAAAAATATAGAACATCTGAAGATAATAGTCACTTCTCTGATCATTTATCAGGAGATTGTCAAAATACGTTAACGCATTAGAGCAAACTGGAACTGCTAGTAATTACAGAATTAATTCATTGTCAGAACGAAACATAGTTTTGCACTCTTAACTAATTTACTGTACACAAAACATTTAATCGTGACTGTTGTGACCAAGTGTCGTCAAACGTGAAATTTGGCAGCCATTTTACTTAAGCTGGTCCAATAGTTCCTGTTAAGATATTCATCTATAGAAGAGAAGCAGTTGTCTATCAAAATATCTTTCAAACTCTGTATAAACTGTGCTTTATCTGAAACCAAGTTTTTAATGGTTGCTAGAAATTTATTGAAAATATGTGTTCTTGAATATTGAGCCACTTTTTGGACCAAGGTAAGTGATTTTAGGTATTTATGTAGATTTTTCGTGTTCCAAGTACTCATGCTATATGTAGAGCTATGGGTTGAAAATCGAGACATATTATTTGCAACAAATTTCATTAAGGAATAAATATTCTGAGAAGCAGTGGTTAGAATACCCAGTTACTTAAACAGGTTTCTACATGATGTTCTTGTATTTATACCAGAAATGAACCTTTTTACACGCTTTTGCACTCTAAAGACTTTTGCTCCGTTTGACGAGTTACGCCAGAATACGATCCCACATGAAATAACAGAATGAAAGTGAGCAAAGTATGCACGTTTTCTTATATTTATATCTACTACATCTAAAATCATTCGCACTGCAAATGCAGACTTGTTTGAGCGCTTCAGCAGTTCTGTATGCCACTCCTAATTGAATTTATTATCGAGTTGTAATCCCAGAAATTTAACACCTTCAGTCTCTTCTATCTACATGTCTCCATATGTTACACACATTCTGGAAGGGGATCTGTTACAGGTTCTGAACTGCATACAGTGGGTCTTTCCGAACTTTAATGACAGTGAATTAGATATAAACCATTTATTAATGTCAATGAAAACCTGATTAGCAGCCATTTATAAATCTGCACATGACTTGTCATTAAGTTATGGTCTTGCATTTGAGTTACTGTATTACTTCATGGACGCCTCATTTGGACTGCACTATGTACGGCTGAGCATTGGGTTGTATAATTACGAAATAGATATCATTTAAATATCTGTAACATAAATAAATACAGTTGAATGGAGTATTCCTAACTATTAATAAATACGACTGAAATTAGAAGACGTCTACCAGGAAAGACGAATAAAAGGAAGGTTTTCTTGTATTTGTAGACAGTAGAAACTGCATTTAAATTTTGCATGTGTCTCCCTTATGTCAATGCACACTGTCCGATTGTGTTCCAGTAAACAGAGTACAAGTCTGATCGGTGATTCTGGAAGGTCTACAAAATTCACCTATGTGATTCCTACGTTGAAAATTTATGTACTTGTATTTCATAAAATCGTCACTGAATTAAACAAAAAAAGGTATTCAGGGAATAGATATAAATCATAGATATAAATCAGAGGCTGTGGTATCCCTTCAATAGCTTGGTTGTTCCAGAATTTCGGACTTAAATTCCTATTTTTTCTCCCACCGACAAAGCACCCTTGTTTGAAGAAACATTCCATTCTGCAAAATTTCTCTTTTCTATTTTTCTGCAGTTGACTCAGAAAACGAACCTAATAGCTGCATTATTACTATAATTTTTAAAAACAATCGGCTGAATGCTCTCCAGCACCCTAGAAAGCACAGGTTGTAGCCTTTCAGACACACGACATCGACTTTGTGTTCTCTGGTACTGGACTAGTATCTTTCAACAACTGTTTTGACTGCTGTGTTATTTATAGCATTAAGGTGCACAAGTATTAATCACCTTAAAAAATTTTTACGTGAAATATGGTGAACTATTTTTAAAACCCTCCAAACGTTTCTAAGAAATTCGATTTTTGATTCGCACTCAACAGATTCGGCACACATCTTGCATAAAGCCTTTGTCGTAGTCAGTTATTGATACAAAAGTAACTGTACTCTTCCTTGGGGCGTATCCGTACCGTCAGATATTCCATACAACTTTGGTTTGGGAGCTCCCAATAATATATTGCACATTTTCTCAAAAGATCCACCTGTGGTATATCAGGTGCATCATTCTCAATGGACATTCAATTACGTTTGAATTCAGTTATTCATTTCTTGAAAATTAATTAGCAGAGTCCTTGTAAAACTGTACTATATTTTCATTAATATTTATTTGCGATTTTTTAGTAATACTGTAGTCTAGTTTATCTGTTTTAAAGGAACACACAGAAAACTGCTACGTTCAAAAGCTGAAGGTACCTTTTGTCTGTCGGGTGCATCATACTCAATGGAAGTGCGACCATGTTTCAATCCAGACATTCGTTTCATGAAAATGAATGAGCAGTCTCCTTATAAACTTGTACTAAATTTGCATTAATATTCTTTCTTGATCTTTTTAATGAAAAAGTATTGTAGTTTATGTATTTTATAGGAACGTATGGAAACTGCTACATTCAAAAGCTGAAAGAACGTATTTACTCTACAAGTCAATTTGACAAATACATCACGTTACTAACAAACATGTACCAACATACACCGATCTGCCAGAACATTATGACCAGCGGCTTACTATCGATATAAACCCGTCCAGGCGGCAGAGGCGTGACCTGGTGGCGAATGACTGCTAGTCAGACACATGCATGGTGCATGTAGTATCAGTGAGCGTGGTGCGCGTGTGGAGAATGGGCAAGGCGAACGATCTATCTGAGTTTGAGCGAGGG